>NW_026718643.1:0-12776 GCF_029784015.1 Lycium ferocissimum | reverse complement strand
GTTTTTTCTCAAATGTTTCAATCCCAGGACGAGTGGGATATAAAATTGATACGTAGATTTATGTTTCAAAGGAAAAGTTGTTATGATTTTTTTCCGGGTTTTTGTGCTTTTTTCTCGCCCCCCTCTTTTCCCGACGATTCTGTTTCCTTTGTTCCATACTTTACACCCCCGAAATATTCCGACCCCCCCTTTTCTTCTGGCCGTTTTTCCGCCCGGCGCAAACCCCGTTTGGGCCTGGGGTTTTCCCTCAGGGGTCTTGGAGTGCCCTTTTTCCCGGGAGCCCCCCCTTTTGGTACATATTCGTCATGGGGTATACGTATTTGTTTGTTCAGTACGGCGGGGCCCTCGTCCCGTCATATGATTCTATTGGTCTGTTTAGAGGTCTCGTAGACGTATATGTGGGTTAGGCCTATTCTCGTATTGCGCGTGTTTGTACGTTATATGTTCGGGGCGATCCCATTCGCCGCGCCTTGTTCGCTCGTAGAGAGCATATGTGGGGCCGGTTGCGCCATTTGATAGCCTTGCCGCTTCTCGATATATATATGTTTGGGTTTGAGATGTGTTTGAGACCGTTTGTGATAATTTGAGCGTCGTCCGATATCGTGTATGCGCACAAGCCGTTTTATGTGTTTTGACTATTTAATGTGTTGGGGTTCCCGCCTCGGGCACTAGTCACGCCACGGGTCGGTCGTGGACAGTACTCTTGGTTCACTCGTACTATTATTTCTTCTAACTATAAACTCACATACTTTATCCCTCGCTTATCAATTCAGTTGGTACTTAACATAACATTTATCAAGGTTTGCCGCCTCTTTCTAAATCATCTCCTAATATCACAAACCCTTTCCAAATTCTTTTTACCATATCGATATCGACCTCCTAATTACTCTTTACCATCAATTCAGCTAACTTATTTTTCAAGGCTTCCGCCGTACTTGCAACCTAGTCATATTCTATCCTTGCTATTAACACGACCTTTCAAGGCATATCACAAACCCATATCTCATTCTCTTTTTTCATTTCTAAAAATTTCGGCAGTTTCCTCTATATTTCTTACTATCTCCCAAACCCGCACGCAGAAATACCAACAAGGTTTCGCTGTGGCAACACGTATATATATACATATCATATCATATCACGCCCACACAGGCTCCCAATATCGACAACAAGATGAAAATGGCAGACTTACCTCGTACGTCTAACTCGAACCGCACCCGTTACACTTTCATGTTTACTTTCCCTCGGTTTTCAACTTTACATTTTCGGCCGTACTTCAACACCTTGTTCGACATATACCTTGTACCATAGCTTACCTCGTGCTTTGTAACTTCCAAGATCGTCAATCACTTTCTTCTCGTCGATGTCGTCCTTCCGCCGAAATCAAAAGTTACGAGGAATCCCATTTCCCAGACTTGGCTCTATCGCACGATCTAATATTTAAAAAGGGTCATCGATTCCTAAATGCCTCTGCAGCCTCCCGTTTATGAGTGTGGCCGGCTTCACACCATAAACAAGACTTCTACCGACACGGCTCGTAGACAATCCGAGGACGAACCGCTCTGATACCACTGTCACGACCCAACCCCGTAAGCCGTGACTAGTGCCCGAGCTGGGCACCCGCACACACCCATTAACCATAATCAACGTACAAACAGCTTACACATATACAAAGGTCGTATGTCGACCATAGCTAGCATGACTCGTACTTATACAAACAAAAGTGAAAACGTCGCCCAAAGCCGTCACAAATATATATACACATGTCAAAATCCAAAGCAGATAATATCACACATAATCCGGTAAGGCTATCATAGTATAGGGGACGTCCAAATCACAAATCACGCAGATACAACCGAACAAAGGCGTACCCATAACCCACACATATGTCTACGTACCTCTAAGAATCATAATGTAGAATCATATGACGGACAGGCCCCGCCGTACCCCCGAATAAACATATACATATGTACAATAATGTATCCGGACCAAAGTATAGGCTCCGGAACAAGGGAGCGCTCCAAGACAAACAACAGAATCCTAAGCCGGTGGATCACCCATACAAGTATTTGTACCGCGCGGATGAAACGCAGCCCCCCGAAGAAAGTGGGGTCGCATGCAATATGTACCGAGTATGCAAAGCATGAAATATAGTAAAGATCATAATCAAAACCCGAAATACGTAAAGTAAATGCAATATCCAATCAAAATGCTTACTCATTAAAACACAAATCTCATGCATGGAGCTCTTAGAATATGGTCGCCCTCCCGTCGTCCGCCATAACACAAGATAACACCGGATTTCATATCTCCGAATCCCCGTCACACATCATAACACAAAGATAACGCCATAACACAAAAGATAACGCCAAATATAAATGGAAACCGGCCCTCTAGCGAGGAGCTCGGTGAATCGTAACACAACATAACATCGGAATATAATATAGTGCGCACGATAACATAACCGGCCCGGGACTCGACGAAAGATGTAATAACCATATGCACGAACCGAGTCGTGAGAAACTATATGCAGTTTAAAACATTTTCAAAGACTCAATAAAATAATCAAAACGAACCATCATTTAAAAATCAAGACAATAGTTAAATCAAGTTTCTCCGAATGTCGCTTCGGAGCTCATCAAACGGGGTTTAGGAATCATAGATACGTATCGACCACATGAAATAGGTTATGGAAATCGGACATAATCATTATTACGTACCTCGATAGAGAAGTAAGTAATCGTACTCTAATGTTAAGACGATAGTCATGCTAAATCCTTTCAAGAGTCGTTAGCACTACACAAAGGAAAGTCTCGTGGCCCACTACAAGTATCAAACCAATCCGAGCCCATCTATAAAATTTGGGGATATTGTTCATTATAGAATCTCCTACGAACGTTTCGAAACGATCCGAGCTCGTCTACGAAAGTTACGGTCGTTCGTAGTTACAAAATCCTTTAAAAACAACATTCTTTATGTAACATTTGAAATCCAACCATACAAAAGACTTAAGAACCATAATTTGACCATATTAAGAAAGTTAACATCAAGAAGTGAAAAAGAATCGTATACGTGCTCGGATCTTAAGAACGGAGTTACCCCGAGGCTCGTATCATAGCCTACTTACGACTAAGACATGCCAAAAGAAAGAAAGGGTAAGCTTCACATACCTCGTCCGCTTCCTAAGCTAATCCAAACTCAAGTCTCGGCTCCCTAAGATCTACAATACGTCAATAAATACCAAACATTAGCTATAGGCACTTAGGAATTCAATCCTAAGTTGGCATTTGTCTACGTAAATTTGGGCAAAGATTTCCCTTGTTTATATGCCTAGCCCGAATTCTCAATTCAAGAACCAACAACATCAACAACAATACCAATAGTATTAACATCATTTCCAATACCGACGTATGCCATAAAACAGCCCGCACAATCGTCTTCTAAATTTCTCAACCAACCAAATTTGCGATATAACTATTTAATAATTTTATTTCCGTAAAGGAGTCGGAATTCATATGAACAACATCAATAACAACAACCTTCACATTTTACAAGTTAAATACATTTATTTTCATCCAAAATTCTCTTCAAATCTCCTTCCATAATTCACAACACCGAAAAATGAATTTATTAGGCTATTCCCTCCGTGCTAATCCGTTAAAATTCTAAATAAACTCGTTAACAATGAAAAGGAACCGTATTCATACCTTAAGCATGCAGCCCCCACGTTATCACTCTTCTCCTTGGTTGATTTTTAGCTCAAATTGAAGACAACGCAGCGTACAACACTTTTCTCTTTATGGGCTTCGGAATTCGGGGCTTAGATTTTGGTTAAAATTTGTTTTTCTTCTCTCCAAGGATCTTCTATCTCTCTTTCCAAAATTTTCAGGTGTTCTTGGTCTGAAAAATGAGAGTAAAGGGCTGAAATTTCACTTAAATAGGCATGGGTCATGGGCCTAAACTGTATTGGGTCTTGGCTTGGGGCCTAGCCCACCGACCTTTCCGCCTTAAAACGTCCATATCTCCTTATCTCGATGTCACCTGTGGGCCCACAACCTATTGTTGGAAAGATAATTCAATTATCTACAACTTCTATCTTTGGTATGTTTCCAAATTCCAAACTTATAATACCGTTTCTGCCCCTCGAAGTCAGATCACCCGAAAACGTTACTTAAAAATATTTGTTTAGAGGACTTCCACTTTGATTTGGCTCAAGGGTCCTTCTTGAGTTATGTTTAACTTCACATATGTGATTCATATAAATTTTCGCATGTCCCAAAAAATCTCAATGTGTGGGCCCCACCTCACTTGCGAATAATCCGACGTACGAAAATACGAAATATAATACTGTCAACGTGAGTTTAAATTATGAAGCAACAACATGATTGTCAATTTTTAAGCACGTTAATAAGGACCTTCCAATTCGTTGGAATACTAGAAGAAAATATTTTTTTCTTCAATTTTTCTTGGCATCCATTCGGCCAGCCCTTGGCCGAATATGCTTTCCCTTTTTTTTTCCATGTTTCTTCATATTTCTAGAGTTAAAAAGATGATGGTTTTGTCTTGCTCCTCATCTAATATATGTATACACAATTCATCCATGTGTACCATGTCCCACACATGGCTTGGATGAATTAAATTTGGCCAAACCATGTGTGGGAACCACACCACCTCACACGGCCAACATGGCTATTTCATGAAAAATTAATAACTTCTCATAATTCACTTTTAACCCCAAATTTTTCTTAATATTTCATGCCAAGAAATTGTAAGCAACTTATGCCTTAAAATAAAATCGAAGGTCAAAAATCTCAATCTCGTATCCCGGAATAGTCTTGTCCTTAACTTTTCATGGTTAACTCGGATTATCCCAATGTACAAAATACGGGATATAACAGAGATTATGTATGGAGGGGTGGTTAATATAAGATAAATGTGGTAGGGGACTTCCAGATAGTGAACCATTCCCTAGGTTCAACGTATTGTAGTAAGTAACTTGAGTAGGTTAATGTTACGGAGAAAAAGGGTAGAAATTAGAGGGTATGATAAGCGTAGAGACGAGAATTAATAGGTTGAATGAGAGGAAGAGAACAGTTGTAATCAGCGGCTCCGGAACAGTCCAATCGACAATAAGAAGCATAACATAGAACTCCCTGACCCAGTTACAGTTGATATTCCCGGGCTCCTCAATTAACAAACCCCAACGAATGCAGTGTAGAGTCTGATAGCATTCCCGGGCCGGCCCCTCAACTCGATCCATAATAAAAGCCCGTTCGTGAAGCAGGTCCTTAGTCTGCTGCTCCATGTAATGCCTCTTACAAGCATGTGTGGGAAACTTGACATATGAGGGTGGGGGGGGGGGGGGAGCTGGAGGTTGTTGTCCTTGTTGTTTTTATTGATCCGCCATAGTAAAGGGAGAGAGTTAGCCTGAAAAAGTGAAAAGCAGAATTAGAATAGTGTGGTACTAAGAGTTAGCGGTGATGGACCATGCATGGAATAGTAGAAAAAGCCTAACTTTCATTTTTGCCTGAAGCAGTTCCGCTGTGGAAGTGGTATGGCCATTGCAGAAAAGCCGCTATAACGGTAAGAGGGTCGCTACCGCGGACAAGGCGTCGCCATAGCGGTGCCTCGTTGCTATAGCGAGCAGGTCACCACTATAGCGGCCACCTCCCAAACCAGAAGGGCAGCTCCCAGCGATCGATCTATCGCTACAGCGGTACCGCTGTAGCTGTGGAAGGATCGTCGCAAAGGGCCCACCTTCTCCTGTCCGAAAAATTCCTACGCCAACCTCTTTCAATCCCAAAATTTTCACCATGGTTTCCCCATTTTTGTCAAGGATCAGGTAGTACGATAACATGCATGACTTTTGCAACTTATTCTACCCTATTTCAACTACTATTGTTACCAAGATTTTGAGCAAGAACACCGAAAAAAAAATTGCACCACTACAAAACATTCCACCCCTGCGTAAAACTACCCCACATTTAGCAGATCTTCAGTACAAAGTGTTGCTAAAGCATTATAAACGTGAAATAACCCTCTATGATCCAAGGAACTGCCCTCCCCAAGAACCAAAAACCCCTTTTGTCTAGGAAACCGAATTTCTTCCTAATCTAGCAAGTAAGCATGAAATTTTTTGAAATAGGAAGTCATAGAAAAGTTATAGAGCAGTAGAAGGAAGCACATACCTTCAAATGGCGAGACATCTGCAAGCTTGGCAAGAAAAAGTGAACTTTGGGGTGTAGAGAGAACCCTTTATTTTCTTATCTGTTTTTGGGTTGTGTTTTGGGAAATAGAAGGGGTGAGGGTGGTTATAAGGGAGTGGGGAGGGAGATGAGGGGGTTGAGTAGTGTATAGGAGGGAAGAATTTTTGTGGGGAGAGGGGAAGTATTCGATTATGGGGATAAGTGGGAAGTGGGAGGGGTGAACTGAGTTCACCAATTTATTTTGCTTTTGGCCCATGACCGCTGCGGGCGCCAATTCAACCGCTGTAACAATATCGCTATAGCTGTCCTCTGGCCACTATAGCGGTGTCGATAGCTCAAAATCCTAAGCCTTGAAAAATTTTTGTTGCTCCATGTTGAAATTTTCCTTGTCCCCATGTCGATAGCTCAAAATCCTATCTCCTCTAGTGTAGGGCCTAAGAAGGTGACCCTTACCTCACCTCACCCCGTTCGGGGACGAACGGTAGTTTAATTGGTATCTAGTGTAATGACCCGTCCGATCGTTATTTAATATTTCACGAACCCGTGCCCAATCTAGGTCTAGAGTCGTAAATAATAAGCTCTATAGTGTGATTTAGGGGTTAATAGTGGAAAAAATCAATTCCGGATAAAATTAGAAAATACGAGCCATGGAAAGGAAGTGGACCACCATTGCGATACCACTATAGCGACATTTCGACCACCGTAGCGGTCCACGCTAAACAGTGACCGCGTTTTTGGTCACTTAGTTATTTTTCTCTCCTTTTTCAATAAAAGACTGTCACGACCCAACCGGGAGGGCCGTGACGGGCACCCAGTGCTAATCCACCCGGGTACCTCTTATCATACTTTCACATTTACATCTAGGTGAGCCATATAGCTAAATCATACTTTTAATCCTCATTCATACTATTTCCATTGGGCAAAAATACATTTATATCATAATCAACAACTATGCCCACAACAATGTACATAAGCCGACGAGGCTCACAAAATGATATCCAAAATATAGGCCGACAAGGCCAAATACATCTAACCATATACACATGTCTATGATCCTCTAAGGAGAGTATGTCATACCATATAGGCGGGATAGGACCCCGCCATGCCCATAAATATGTACACAAAAGAATAAATACCAAAAGCTGTAGCTCCAAATGAAATGGAGCTCCGCTATGTAGTCCCTGAGTAATAAAGCTATGGATCAAGCCTGTCTCCCTGGCGACCTGCGAGCATGACGTAGCGTCCACAAATAAAAGGACGTCAGTACGAAGAATGTACTGAGTCTGTAAAGCATGATCAACATCATTATGAAAGAATAATAGACAACATAAGAAATAGCAAAGGATGGGAGATAGTAGTATCATCGTCATAAACACTTACTTGCTTTTCATAGGGATGTTACACCTGGGAAATTTCCCCTTAGTGTACAGTGAATAGACTAACGAGGGGCATGATGTATACGAGGTTTGGATAAGTAAGAAATAATCTTTAATGGTCCTAATTAAGATTTGCAAAGACATTTGAGTTGAGGTAAGAAAGTTGTTAAGGAAAGCGAGTTATAAGTTGTGTGTCGGGCAAAATTACGAGTATCGAATTAATGATGACTTAATGATGCTTTGAGGAAGGGTTATAACATCCCTTAGATTGCCAATGAAGTGATAAACAAGTGTTAAGAAGGTTCCATAAGGATTGGAGATCAAACGAGACGACGGGAACAACTTCGGTGAAACTGTGAGTTTCACGACCATGTTCCACGGACCATGGAATGTTCCACGAACCGTGGAAGGGTTCGTGGAACTGCCAGTAGAGATGGAGTCTGGCTGGTCATGAACCATGACTAGAACCACGACCAACACAAGGTTTCACGGACCGTGGATGAGTCCGTGGAACTCCCAACGGCTAAAATGATCCAACTCTTTAAATGTAATCCCAACTTCATTTATTTCATTTTCCACACACTTCTTCAACCTCTCAAGACCTCTAGAACCTTCCATATATTTCATCCACAAGAAAACAAAGGAAATCAAAGATTAACAACAAGAATTGAAGTGAATCAAGTGTATGAAACCTCCCTAAAGTCATCCAAACCAAGAAAATCCCAAGAAAGGTGAAATAGGGTTTTGGTGCAAGAGGTGTATTACCATTCAAGGCTTATTCCTCCATCATCTAAGGTGAGTTTCATGATCTTCCCATGTTGTTTGAATTATTGATAGGTTGAAACACTTGGATTGTAGAAGACTATAGAAAATGGGTCATAAATGTGTGAATAGTACTATTGTTGAGTAGTAGTTGGAATGAATCATGAAAATGGATGTGTTGAGATTATAAATACGTTATAAATGACGTTTAGAACATGGAATAAGTATTATATGCGAAAGAACACGATAGTGAGCTTTGGTCATGATTATGGAGAATTTGGAGTGAAATTGTGAAATGTGAATAATGTAAATGAATGACGATTGTCGTTTATGATATTGTGATTGTCGTTATGAATGGTTGGGAGTTGATATGGAATATGGAGGAAGTCATATAAACAAAGGAAACGCTGCCCAATTTTCTCTAGCTTTAGTA
Source organism: Lycium ferocissimum (assembly GCF_029784015.1). Lineage (NCBI taxonomy): Eukaryota > Viridiplantae > Streptophyta > Magnoliopsida > Solanales > Solanaceae > Lycium > Lycium ferocissimum. The sequence goes on along the minus strand of NW_026718643.1, from coordinate 4,002 downwards.
AGTACGTTCTTATGATTGTTTAGCTAATGTCGACACGAATTCTCTTGAAGGTAAAAAGTGTGCATTAAAGGAGAACAAGCAAGCCAGAGAATAGTTAAACGACGAAGGTATGTAAGGCTCAACCTTTCTTCCTAAGGCATGAATCCTATGCATGATTTTCCTCCCTATTCATGAAATCCCTATATTCCGAAAGACTAAGAGCCTATGTTCATGAATAGTCATATGAGATAAGAAATACGCTGTGAATACGGTAACAATAATGCTAAGTTCAAGCCTAAGGATTCTAGAGATTACGATATGGTGTACCAACAAAGTTAATGATGTTGACTACGATTCATTGAATTTTTCCTCATGTACACTCACCTTAAAATGTAGTCCCTCCAAGGTGAGATATAACGACTATAATTTCTCCATAACGTAATCGGGGGTTACGACCTTATGTCACCCCGGTATAGCTATAGTTGCTTTTAAGTTCTAAAGTATGTTTGATGATAAATATAATGATGCTAAGTTATTATAAAGCCATGATATGTCTATGAAATGAATGATAATGATAAGTGTATGATATGTACGATAATACGATTCCACCGCGCCTAATTGGCCGGACATGTCACCGCTAAAGCGGGCTGCTTGAGATTCCACCATGCCTACTTGGCCGGACATGTCACCGCTACGGCGGGCTACTATGATTCCACTACGCCTAGAACGCTAGACATTATGACCACTAGTGGGCTGCATATGATGGTTACCCGGACCGGGTTAACGATAATGATGTATGACTGGTGTGATGATGTATGAATGGTATGATGACGTATACGCTATGGTAATATATATGATATGCTACGTATGATATGTGTACAAAATGTATCTATTCAAAGGTTATGCCTTCATCTTATGTCTTATGAATTCTCTATCATGTTCATTTCATTCACACCTTACATACTCAGTATAATATTCGTACTGACGTCCGTTTTCTTTGGACGTTGTGTTTATGCCCATAGGTAGGCAGGGAGACGGTGCAGATCCATAGGAGCTAGTAGCTGATTTGAGAGCACTCCATTCTCCGGAGGTGCCATTGATTATTCTTTTGGTACATATATGTATATATTCATGATTTGGGCACGACGGGGTCTTGTCCCATCCATATGTCTAGTACTCTAGTAGAGGCTCGTAGATACGTATGTGTGGGCAATAGGGTCGCACTGGTTCTTATGTATATGTATGTATATATATTATTATGATAGCCTAAAGGGCCTATGTTTATAAAGCAATTATGTTTCAAATGAAAGCCGTTTTCTATGATTATGAGCATAAGAAATGTGAATGACACAGGATGAGTAATAGAATGAGAGGTGCTCGATGGTTACCCCTGGGTACCCATCATGGCCCGAAGCCGGGTCATGACAAAAGTGGTATCAGAGCGGTTCAGTCCTAGGAAGTGTCTACGAGCCATGTCTAGTAGAGTCTTGTTGATGGTGTGTTGCGCGCCATGCTAATAAACAAGAGGCTACATTTAGAAAAATGACCATCTTTCTTCTTATGAGATCGTGCGATAGAGCCGTGTATAAGATTTAATCCTCCCTAATAAGTGTGTTGTGATTTCAGAAATGCCACCAAAAGGAAAAGCTAAAGCCGCCCAAAAGGGCACGACTACGATGAAAAGGCGGGCAGAAAGAGAGCCACCAATGAATGTAGAAGAGGGGGAATCCCATAATGAGGCTCCGTCTAATGCCTCCACTACTTCGCCTATTACAGAAGAGCAAGAAGGGGCTTCAGCTCCGCCCACCTATGCCTCCGGTTCCTCCCCTACTGCTTCGGGTCAACAAGTGATCGAGGCCATTCATTTATTGACACAGTTGGTTGCCGTCCAGGCACAACGGCAAAATGCGAGCCCAAGTGATCGGTCAGCTAGTACTAGAGCCCGTGACTTCATGAGTTTAAATCCTTCGGAGTTCTTTGGGTCAAAGTCGGATAAAGATTCATAAGGTTTTATTGATGAGATGTTGAGGACATTAAAGATTATTCATGCCTCCGAGACTGATTCCGTGGAGTTGGCATCATATAGACTCCGAGATGTGGCGGTTCTATGGTATAATAATTGGATAGCATCGAGAAAAGAGAATGCGCCTCCGCCCGTTTGGCAAGAATTTGTAGACGCTTTCCTTCGCCATTACTTGCCACCCGAGGTCCACCGAGCTAGGGCGGATAGATTTCTAAATTTGAAGCAAGGGAACATGAACGCCCGGGAGTATAGCCTTTAATTTAATTCCTTGGCTAGATATGCCCCGACAATGGTGCCGACATGGGCGATAAGGTGCATAGATTTGTGAGTGGCTTAGGGCCACATCTATTTATAGATTACTTGACGGCTTCATTGCAAGATGGGATGGACATTTCCCGTATTCAAGCCCATGCCCAAAATCTAGAAGGACAACAACCTCCGCAAAGGGGTGATCGTGATATTGATAGAGGGCAAAACAAAAGGGCCAGATCTATGGGCACAGGCAGTGAGTATAGAGGGGATCACAAGTGTACACATTCTAGGCACTCGAGCCGGTCAAGACGAGTGCACCTCCCCGATTTACAAAGTAAGATTTGATAGTGTCACGACCCGGCCCCCGTGGGCGTGATCGGTGCCCTACTTAGGCACCCAAACAAACTTACGAACCAGATTATCATATAGGCATATCCGCATTTAACGATATTATTCGTACCAGAATCGATAGCGTACATCACACAAATACTAAGACGAATGCTATCCTAAGCGGTCGCCTGAATCATCATATCAAAATCAAAACCGGCGGAATGCACATCGCCTGCATACACACATACATACAAACACAAGGCCATATCGGCCATAGCAACAACGGGACCGCTTAAGGACGCAAATCGAATCATATACGAACAAACCGGACCCATGACCCACAAATATGACTACGTGCCCTACAAAACGAATGTTTAACATACGAACATATGACGGGACAGGGCCCCGCCGTACCCGAACAGTCACAAATGTACAGAATATGCATAGCAAAACATATATACCAAAAGTGGGCTCCGGACTGAGGGGAGCACTCCAAATAGCAGAATGGGTAGCCTAAACCGGAGGATCACCCAACCGAGCGTCTGTACCTGCGGGCATGAAACGCAGGCCCCGAAGAAAGGGGGTCAGTACGAAAGAAGTACTGAGTATGTAAAGCAGGAGGTATAGTAATCCAAATCACGACTGGAGTCAGGAGATACAGAAACAAATACAGAAGTAACAGATCAAACCTGTGCGGAATGCAAATGTACAGAATGCAAATAAAAATCATGCATAAGGATCAGGAACGTGGTCACCCCCTGACGCTGGTGCCACAACACATCATACTCCAGAAGATTTCAAATCTCCGTACAACTCCGAACACATCGTAACATCATACACATCATATCATCAAAATATATCAGAAGCCATATCACATCATAACACCATAGACGGTAACCGGCCCTATGGCGAGGTCTCGGAAATCGTAACACATCATACTGCCGAACATATCATATTGCGCACGATCACAGAACCGGCCCGGGTACCGGCGAACGAAGTCATAATAATTGGCACGAGCGGAGTAGTGCAGAAACCATATGCATATCAAAAGTAAATCCCCAGACTCGACACGTAATTTCATATACTTATACATTAGCCTCAGAAGGCTCAAAATGAGTATCGAGTTAATCAGAACTAACATACCAAAGTTACGGACTTTTAATTTATCAACTTTTCGAAAAACACATCATAGGTCATTTTTGGAAAAATTTAGTGTCATTCATAGTAATGAGCGTTCAAACGACATTATAGGACATTTCAAACGGACCTTAGAGTCATAGACAAACACTTCCTTCTCATATCGTACGGAAATGAATCAAACAAATCAAATAAGGGAAGTCTCGGACTTGCGGGCCCACCTCGGGTCAAGTCGAGGCGGCGGACATAAATTACAAACATTAGGCTCCCCAAAGTCATCC
>NW_026718642.1:0-29552 GCF_029784015.1 Lycium ferocissimum | reverse complement strand
TATTCCGACGCACAAAATGCGGGATATAACAATTTCAATTAAAAAAAATGTCACGACCCAACCCCGTAGGCCGTGACTAGTGCCCGAGTTGGGCACCCAAACACATTCATAGATCCGAGTCGCAAACAGATGGCTTATACAGACACAAATATCAAACGCTATCTCAGATTATATCAAATTGTCTCAAACACATCTCGAACACAACCGAATATATATCAAAAGCCGGCAAGGCTATCAAATGGCGCAACGACCCAAAACATATACAAATGCAAGCCGACGAGGCTGCCACGGCGAATGGGATCGCCCCCGGAACATATATCATACAAACACAAGCGTACGGAATGGGCATAACCCACATACATGTCCACACCTCTAAAAACGGTACAAACGAGAATCATATGACGGACGGGCCCCGCCGTACCCCGAACAAATATATACAAATGCAACGAACGAATATATACCAAAATATGGCTCCGGAATAAAGGGGAGCACTCCAAACAACAGAAAAGGTGTCCTAAACGGGTGATCACCAAGCGTGCGTCTGTACCTGCGGGCATGAAACGCAGCCCCCGAAGAAAGGGGGTCAGTACGAAATATGTACTGAGTATGTAAAGCAGAAAATGTAGTATACAAATCTGAGTCATAATTGAAACAGAGGTATAGAAAATAAATGCATTTCCAAAATATCAAAATGTTTACTTTAAAAATACGGATCATGCATAGGGCACAGAAAATATGGTCGCCCGCTTGTCGATGGCGCCATAACACAGCATAACACCAGAAAGTTTCAAATCTCCGTATCCCCGTCACATATCATACACAGCATATCGCCATACACAGCATAACACCAAATATAGCGGAACCCGGCCCTCGAGCGAGGAGCTCGGTGAACCATAAACACAGCATAACACCGGAGTGTAACAAAGCGCGCACGACAACAGAACCGGCCCGGGACTCGGCGAAAGATACAACAGAATGCACGAGCAGAGTCGTGAGTAACCATATGCATGAAATCATAATGACAGACTCAAAAGATAAGTAAAATTACCATACTTAAAATCGGAATATTAATCATGTCATATTTTGTCAAAAATCATCCGAAGTACATAACGGAAAGCTGCGGGGCCCACAAATGGGTGTCGACCCGAGTCGGGCCCGCCTATGAAAAACATACTTATCATACATCATACAATCACCTACGAGCATATCGAGGCAATCCGAGCCTTTACGTGAAAGATACGGCGTTCGTAGTTACGGAACTTTTAAAGCCAAACTTTTTGTACAAAAGTTGAAAATCAATTATTTCAAAGGCATAAAGGCCAATATTTCATCATACTAACATACGAATTTCCAAAAAACGAATAGGAGTCATAAACATGCTCGGATTGCGAGAATAGAATTTCCTCGAGGCTCGAGTCATAGCCTATTTGTAACTAAGGCATGCCAAAGAAGAAAGAATGGAGCTTTACATACCTCGTACGCACTCAACGTTAGCTCAAACTCAAGATAAATCCAACCTACGTCTCGGGCTGCCCAAGGTCTACAAATAAGCCATAAGATGCCAAACATTAGCTAGAGACATTTTGGGCATTTAATTCCAATTTAGCCCTTAATTCTACAGAAATTTGGGCAGCATTTCCCCTGTAAATAGGCCACCCCGAGAATTTAACTCGGCCAAATCAATCAACAACAACAACAACCAACCTAGCAACATCAATAATCAATCTGAAAGGCAATACAACAATAATAACTCTCTTTTCCATCGTTCAACAACATTCATAAATTCAATTCAACAGCTTACCTTCAAGCCAACATCGACGCTTATATATTCAAATACTAACCCGAACCCATACCAACAACATTTAAAGACATTCTAATCAATTCATACAACATTTCCAACAATCCAAAAATTGCTCCACTCTACCCGAAACAGCCCCCAAACCCGAGAACACCACTATAACATATTCCTCATTTCCAATTCATGATTTGCACCAACAATTCACATTCTAACAATATCATTCTCATAATTACACAAGTTACACTAAATGTACAATAACCTTCAAATCAGCCCACAACAATTACAACATCAATTTGAGTCATTAAATATTCATTTCCAACATAGAATTCATAACGACGACGACTAAAACATTAAGCGATATTAATTCATTTCTTGTCACATAAATGGCCTACATTTTAACACCTCCCACCAACTTATATAAATGATTCTCATTCATTTCTTCACTCTACAACAATCACAACATGCTATAAGATCAGATTCATCACCTCAACACAACACAATATACACACACCTCACACGGCCAAACACACCATGTGGCACACAACTCACTAACATACTATTTTTCATGATATTCATCCATTTTAACATACTACAACATGCATACAACCTTTATAACACATAAAACATGATAAATTCTTACCGTTTTCCTTCCACTTCACAAGAGGCTAGGGTTTGCGATAATGAAAACTAGCGGGTTGATCGCTCCAACAATACTTCCACGCTACTTAGGGTCCTCAAAATAGTGGGTTTGCATCAACAAAATAATTTTGGCAAGGCTAGAAATGAAGTTGGTTTTCCCCTCCTTTGGCCGAGAGCCTCTCTTGTGTGGTGTTCAACTTCTTATTTTTTTCTAAGTGTTGTGAATGATAGAAGATGACTTAGTTGATCATCTTTTGTGCTTATAATATGAAGTGCACAAGTGTCCCTTGGCCCGCACAAGTGTCCCTTGGCCCACACAAGTGTTGGACCAATTAAAATTGTCCACAAATTGTGTGGGCCTTCTTCAAGCCACACGGCTACAACATGGAAAAATGGATGATTTTCAACTTTCATTTATTCCAATTTTGGTCCCAAATTTTCCCAATTGTTCCATAGCCAACAAATTCATGCACAACTTATGTCCCAAAATAAAATCAAAGGTCAAAAATCCCGACTTTGTATCCCAGAATAGTTTTGTCCTTAACTTATCATAATTAATCCGGATTGTTCCAATGTACAAAAATGCGGGATATAACATCCTCCCCCCTTTAGAACATTCGTCCTCGAATGTTAAAGAGAGAGACTTACGGGGTCTTATAAGCATTCGGGGGAGTTTCTTTTCCAACAATCACACACACAATTCATTTATCAGAACAACATAGTTAAGTAAATAATTCGGATTACCTATCAAGGCATATATTTCAAATAGGTGAGGATATACTTCTTAGGATCTTCTGGGTTCCCAAGTCATTTCTTCCCGGTTGTTGTTTCGCCAAAGCACTTTAACAGAAGCCACATCTTTATTCCGCAACTTTCTTACCTGACGATCCAATATGGCTATAGGCTGCTCCTCATAAGATAGCTCCTCTGTGACCTGTATGTCATCTACGGAAAAGATTACGGAAGGTCACCAATACATTTACGAAGCATAGAAACATGAAATACGTGTGTACCGCTCCCAAATCATGGATATCTAACTCATAGGCAACAAGCCTATTTTGCGAACAATATCGAAACAAGGCCCAATGTATCTCGGCACATAACCAGTTTCCCTTTCTTGAAAATCTCATAACACCTTTCATAGGTGACACTTTCGGGAATACCCAATCTCCATCTAAAACTCTAAATAATCGACGGCGGTTATCTGCGGTATCTTTGAAGCACTAGAGTGCAATAATCTCTCTCTCGAATAAGTTTCACCTTATCCTTGGATCTAACTATACCACATACGGGCCAATCAACTCGATCTCCCAACATCAAACCAACATATCGGTGACCTACACTTTGCCATACAACGCCTCGTACGGTGCCATCATCAATACATAAGAAATGGTAGCTGTTATTATAAGCAAACTCAACAAGCGACAAATGATCATCCCGGCTACCTGCGAAATCAATAACACGGACGCCGCAACATATCTTCCGTAGTACGAATAGTGCGGCTCGGCCTGTCGTCGACGAGGCATGGAATGCATAAGACTTCTGCGTCCCCAATCCTACCTGATCGATCTCCCATATGGGCGTAGTGCGGGCACCTCTATTGGAGATAATAGATATAAACTGCCGAGAAGTCGCACAATCTCCTTGATATATATCATCATCATAATCCTCGGCCGAGTAGGTAGTGGACCGGAATAAAATGGGCTGATTTTTCGTCGGCCCCATAACATATAATCCAAATGGAATCATACCTCCGTGGAGTGCGAGGTAACCCATGTAAAATAAATCCATATTAATGATCTCCCACTTCCACATAAAGTCGTCTTCTTCTCTATATCTTTAATAGCCCACATCATCAACATACTAATCTTAACTCCGTGAACGAAGGAATTTGGACCGAGCGACGGAACTGCAAATATCTCTTTTCATAATCCCACCAATATAAATATACGAGATCATGGTACATCTTCGTCGACCACAAGGAATAGAATAACGGGCATAATGTGCCTCGCCCATAATCTCCTTCTTAATCCACACCCAAACTTACACATGTCCTCTTGCGACTACAATAAGTGAAATGATACTCCATCATGTAAGCTCGAACGGGGTCCTTTCCTTCTCAATCTTGTCTGTACGGAAAACGGCCTCATGTTGATGCCGCTTAATATCTTCCCAATAAGAAACCAAAGGTCATGTTATGTAAACCCCAATATCTCTCCGATATTGTGAAGCAAGCGAACTCCAGGACAAGACTATGTTCTAAAATAATTTCTAATGAACGAGTTGGTTATGAATATTATTTATGAATATTAACATCATAATCTTTCGACTCTAAATATTAAGAAAGGCTAGGGGCAAGAAGAGAATTCGCAAAATGTGGCCGTGGAAATAATGGGAAGGTTCGGGACAAAATGGTAATATTGAGAAAATATTCGAGGGGCAAAATGGTCATTTCACGAGTAATCAAGAAATCTCTTGGAAAAGGCCATGTCAAGCTTGGAAAAGAGGGGAAAAGAGACAAAGAAAGGATTAGTCATCTTTTGGAAATTTGAAGAAAATAAAAAGAAAAGTCAAGAAAAGAAAAGAAAATTCTAGAGAAAAAAAAAGAAGAATGAAGGAGGAGGGCATGTGCCCCTCACATGCTTGCAAGGTCATATATATAAATATATGTGGTCATCTTTTAGTTGAGAGAGTGGAAGAGAAAGAAAGAACAAGCAAAAAAAAAAAAAAAAAAAAGAAGAAGAGAGAGGAGAGGGGTTCGGCCAAACATGGCCTAGGGAGAGTGAAGGAGAAAATTATTTTTCCTTAGTATTCCAAGCAAATGAAACGTCCTCTACAACATGGAAGATTCATTGGAACAAGAAAATCATTCATGTGTACAAGTTCATGATCTTAAGCTAAGTGGAAAGTTGAAGAGAAAAAGGTAAGAACCAATTTTCTTTTAAGTGTTATGAATGTTTGGTTGTGTAAGAAAAATGGATGAAACATATGAAAATATGTGTGTTGCATGTTGGCCGAATATATGTGTTATGTTGAAGTGAAGTGATGAATTAATATTATTTAGTAATTTGATTGTTGAGTTATGGATGTTGGTTGTAGCCGTGAATTGTGTTGCATGGATTGGTCGTGGTGTTGTGTTGTGTTGCATGGAAAGAAATGAATAAATTTCATGAAATCTTATGTTGTTGGAATGTATAGAGATGGAGGGAAATGCATGAAAATGTGTAGGAAATTGTTGTAACCGAATAGTAGGCGATTTGGTAAGTTAAGGTAAATTGATGTAAATTGACATTTTAGTTGTTGTCGTTATGGATCATGTAATGTAGAATGAAGGTTGTGGTTAAAGCTAGCGTACATGAATGACAATGAGACGTATGGTTGTTGTTGAAATAGAAGGTTTCGGATGAAGAAGTGTGTTGATTAAGTTGTTGGAAGATTATGTGAATTGAATTGAATTGAATTGAATTGAATATTGAAATGTTGCTAGAATAATTGTTGATATTGTTGTTAGTTTGGCCGGGTTGAATTCCCGGATTGTTGTTGATTTAAATTGGCCGAGTAGATTCTCGGGGGTGGTATATTTACGGGGAGATGCTTTGCGAAATTTCGGCGACCATAAGTAAATGTACTTGAAAGGTTAAGACAAGTATATGTTGATGAATCTAACGATAGTGTCGATCTTCTTGAATGTAGACTAACAAGTTGGACGAACAAGCGTAGCTAGTAAGGCGTGGCGCAGGTATGTTAAGGCTCGTCCCTTTTTCCTTCCATGGCATGAATCATACATGAAATGTGTTAAATGTTTATATAACGTCCCTATTTTCAAAAGATAGGCACAACAATTCCAAAGAATGATTTTCCTTTCTTAAGGTTTACAAATGTTTTCAAAAATATTCATTTTTCTCCAAAATCTAAGTTTTATGTTTTTGATAGTTTTCACGACTAAAACGACGACTATGGTTTTATGGTGACGATGAAGATGCCCGATATGAAGAAACGTCTATGATGAATATGTTCCTGCCATGAATACGACGATATGAAATGTTAAGCTATTTTTGGATAATGACTATTTTAAAGGTTTCAAAGTATATGAAATGATATGTTATGACCCCTTTTTTATGTTTTCCCGTGATGCTAGCCTTGATTGATAGTCTCGCCTTATAATTGTCCCTTCAAGGTGAGACAAAGCGCCCATGATTATTCCATAAAGTAATCGGAGGTTACCGACCTTACGTCACTCCGACGGATACATGACCTTTCTTTGGGCTCTCCTGCATGCTTACATGATATATGCACACGATACATGTATAAGTACACGTATATGTATATGTATATGGGGAAGAGGGTGAAAAGGGCAGGCGCTATAGGCGCACAGCCACCATCGGTTGGAGAATGATATGATATCGTCCCCGGACGCGGGATGCCGGACGCGGGACAAGTGGTTAAATGGATCGGAGCGACGCCTCGGCAATATGGTATGTTCTATTTTCTTTATATATGAAAATGAGATGTTTTCAAAGAAAGAATACGTACATGTATATACAAATGGATCGGGCTGCACGTTCCGCGAAGATAGTATATGGATCGGGCACGTTCCGCGGATAGTATATGGATCGGGCTGCACGTTCCGCGGCATTAAGCATGCATGATTCCGCCTTAAGAGGCACTCATACTTACGAGGTTACGACTTCATACATGACATGTTCCATATGTACAGTATATTCTCATTTACATGACATGCTCTACTTTTCATACCATGATATTGTTCATGCCTTACATACTCAGTACATTGCTCGTACTGACCCCTCTTCTTCGGGGGCTGCGTTTCATGCCGCGCAGGTACACCCAGACAGATAGAAGCCAGGGCAGATGATGTCCCAGCGAAGTTGGCAACTCCAATCATTTTGGAGTGTCGCCGAGTCAGCGTGCTATGTTATGGTGTCTTGTCCGAAGTTAGAGACTTTGCAGACATAGTCGTGGGTTCGGGAGTCAATCTGTACTATGATACAAGTTTTGTACAGTTACATATTTTATTTGATTTAAAAGCAGCAAAGGAATTTTTCAGCAATCCTATTATGTATACTTGACGTAGAGATTCAAAAAAAAAAAAAAAAAAATTTAGTACGTAGTAAGAGTCAGTGGGTTCGCTCGGCTCCGGTTACGGGGTCGGGTGCCCATCACACCCTAGTGAGATCGGGGTGTGACAAAGTGGTATCGAAGCGAGGTCGGTCCAAGGGATGTACGCAAAGTCGTGTCCGGTAGAGTCCTGTTTATGGTGTGAAGCCGGCCACATTTATAAACAGGAGGCTGCGGGGCATCTAGGAATGGTTGACCTTCTTTCTGTCATTAGACCGTGCGATAGAGCCAAGGCATAGGGAGTAAGATTCCTTATACTCATCGTTGATTTCTGCAGGCGCCTCGTATCGTTGGAAAGAGGCGAATGATGATATGGAAGTTGAAAGAGGTAAGACCGGACTGATATATTTGTTCTGTTACGTGGAGCGGGGAGCCAGACAGGAAATAGACATGCACAGGCAGAAAGTGAATATCGAGAAGAGAAAAGGGTAAAACGGTAAATGTAAAAGAAAGGACGTATTACGAAAATGTTTCGGGAGCTGTGAGGCTTCGACTGGCTTAAAATCAGGTAATAAAGGTCATATGAGAAAGTGGACCTGATTACATCGGCATTAAGGCACCGAATCCCACCAGAGTTTCGAGGTTAAGCGTGCTAAGGTGGGAGGATGGGTGACCCCCCTGGGAAGTATGAAGGAATTCCATAAATTTAAGTATAAGGGACGAATGAGAGATTAGAGTAACCTAAGGAAAACCAGAGTGTATGGAATGGCTAGAAACCTTAAGAGGTCGCGTGAGACGAGGCAGACTAGCTCGGTGAAGAGACAAAAAGTGTATCATAACCCGGGAAAGTTGGATAGGCTTGAACAATGTTTGAAAGTATTTTGTGGGTTAGTGAATGAATATGTATATACATATGAGTGTGCAGATATTCCATATGATTGTATCGGTGGACAAGGGAGTCCCAGCAATCGGCGCTACGGTAAGGAAGGCATTAGTCAAGTGAGGGAATCGAAGCCCAAGTGACAGCGAAAGTGGACGGTATAAGTGCTACAAGGAAAGGCTTTGTCATTATTTTGTTATGGACTAAGGCTGGAGGGTCTAATGTGGTGATAATTGGGAAGGAAAGAGAGTGTGTTAGTGGAAAACAAAGAGAACAAGAATGATTAAGATTAGGCTTAGCGACGATATAATAAGATTTGGGCCTCGAAAGATATAGGAAGGAATAAATGTACGGCCATACTAGTATGGTTACCATAGGCATGGAAGAATCGATCTGAGAGGGTGATCTAAGAAAGGACGAGATCTATGTGTTAAAAAGGAATAGTTCACGAGCTGTAGGACCCGTATGAAGAAATAGCAAGAGAAAGGAAGGTACTCGAAGGCGGTTAGTATATAAGGAGCCCCCAAAAGGGGGGGAGACCATATTATATTAGACCTAAAAAGGAATCGCAACGCTATCGAGTACCAGAAAAGGAAATCTATTAGCTTGGAATCAGAGTGTAAAAAAAAAAAAGTCGGTGTGTCGCAAGAATACTTGGGAGAAAAGTAGAAACTAAGTAACAATGAGTATATTAAGAGATAGACCTGAGGATAAAGGAATAGCATACAGCCGCATTGGATCGTTAAGTAAAGATTGCGTACTCAAACATGGTCCCCGTTAAAGTGTGATGGTGAACGATAACGAAAGGAGATGGTACGAGAAAGACAAGGGTAATGCGTTGGTCCGGTAAATTAGAAAACCCATGATATCGAACAAGGACTCATGAAAAGGTCGAGGAGTTCGATTATAAGGAAAACGGGCTAAAGGATAAAGAACGGGCATAAAGGAAAGAGCAGCTATAAAAGGAACCCTCCCGAAATATTATGGCACCCATAAGGTTAGTTGAACATTCGAGGACGAATGTTCTAAAGGGGGGGAGGATGTTATAGCCCGTATTTCGTACGTTCGGATATTGTGAGGCAATGGTGAAAAGTTAAGGACAAGACTATGTTCTAAAATAATTTTAATGAACGAGTTGGTTATGAATATTATTTATGAATATTATTGGACGGAAATATTAAGAAAGGCTAGGGGCAAGAAGAGAAATTCGCAAAATGGGCCGTGGAAATAATGCGGAAGGTCAGGGACAAAATGGTAATATTGAGAAAAGTCGAGGGGCAAAATGGTCATTTCACGAGTAATCAAGAAATCTCTTGGAAAAGGCCATGTGGCCGAAAAAGAGGGGAAAAGAGACAAAGAAAGGATTAGTCATCTTTTGGAAATTTGAAGAAAATAAAAGAAAAGTCAAGAAAAGAAAAGAAAATTCTAGAGAAAAAAAGAAGAATGAAGGGAGGGGCATGTGCCCCTCACATGCTTGCAAGGTCATATATATAAATATATGTGGTCATCTTTTAGTTGAGGAGAGTGGAAGAGAAAGAAAGAACAAGCAAAAAAAAAAAAAAAAAAAAGAAGAAGAGAAGGAGAGAGGGGTTCGGCCAAACATGGCCTAGGGAGAGTGAAGGAGAAAAATTATTTTTCCTTAGTATTCCAAGCAAATGAAACGTCCTCTACAACATGGAAGATTCATTGGAACAAGAAAATCATTCATGTGTACAAGTTCATGATCTTAAGCTAAGTGGAAAGTTGAAGAGAAAAAGGTAAGAACCAATTTTCTTTTAAGTGTTATGAATGTTTGGTGTATGAAAGAAATGGATGAAACATATGAAAATATGTGTGTTGCATGTTGGCCGAATATATGTGTTATGTTGAAGTGAAGTGATGAATTAATATTATTTAGTAATTTGATTGTTGAGTTATGGATGTTGGTTGTAGCCGTGAATTGTGTTGCATGGATTGGTCGTGGTGTTGTGTTGTGTTGCATGGAAAGAAATGAATAAATTTCATGAAATCTTATGTTGTTGGAATGTATAGAGATGGAGGGAAATGCATGAAAATGTGTAGGAAGTTGTTGTAACCGAATAGTAGGCGATTTGGTAAGTTAAGGTAAATTGATGTAAATTGACATTTTAGTTGTTGTCGTTATGGATCATGTAATGTAGAATGAAGGTTGTGGTTAAAGCTAGCGTACATGAATGACAATGAGACGTATGGTTGTTGTTGAAATAGAAGGTTTCGGATGAAGAAGTGTGTTGATTAAGTTGTTGGAAGATTATGTGAATTGAATTGAATTGAATTGAATTGAATTGGATATTGAAGTGTTGCTAGAATAATTGTTGGTATTGTTGATAGTTTGGCCGGGTTGAATTCCCGGATTGTTGTTGATTTAAATTGGCCGAGTAGATTCTCGGGGGTGGTATATTTACAGGGGAGATGCTGCCGAAATTTCGGCAGACCATAAGTAAATGTACTTGAAAGGTTAAGACAAGTATATGTTGATGAATCTAACGATAGTGTCGATCTTCTTGAATGTAGACTAACAAGTTGGACGAACAAGCGTAGCTAGTAAGGCGCGGCGCGGTATGTTAAGGCTCGTCCCTTTTTCTTTCCATGGCATGAATCATACATGAAATGTGTTAAATGTTTATATAACGTCCCTATTTTCAAAAGATAGGCACAACAGTTCCAAAGAATGATTTTCCTTTCTTAAGGTTTACAAATGTTTTCAAAAATATTCATTTTTCTCCAAAATCTAAGTTTTATGTTTTTGATAGTTTTTACGACTAAAACGACGACTATGGTTTTATGGTGACGATGAAGATGCCCGATATGAAGAAACGTCTATGATGAATATGTCAAGGATATGTTCTTGCCATGAATACGACGATATGGAATGTTAAGCTATTTTTGGATAATGACTATTTTAAAGGTTTCAAAGTATATGAAATGATATGTTATGACCCTGTTTTATGTTTTCCCGTGATGCTAGCCTTGATTGATAGTCTCGCCTTATAATTGTCCCTTCAAGGTGAGACAAAGCGCCCATGATTATTCCATAAAGTAATCGGAGGTTACCGACCTTACGTCACTCCGACGGATACATGACCTTTCTTTGGGCTCCTGCATGCTTACATGATATATGCACACGATACATGTATAAGTACACGTATATGTATATGTATATGGGGAAGAGGGTGAAAAGGGCAGGCGCTATAGGCGCACAGCCACCTGATCAGTTGGAGAATGATAAGATATCGTCCCGGACGCGGGATGCCCGGACGCGGGACAAGTGGTTAAATGGATCGGAGCCGACGCCTCGGCAATATGGTATGCTCTATTTTCTTTATATATGAAAATGAGATGTTTTCAAAGAAAGAATACGTACATGTATATACAAATGGATCGGGCTGCACGTTCCGCGGAATGTATATGGATCGGGCTGCACGTTCCGCAGCATAGTATATGGATCGGGCTGCACGTTCCGCGATTAAGCATGCATGATTCCGCCTTAAGAGGCACTCATACTTACGAAGTTACGAAAGTGGCTTCATACATGACATGCTCCATATGTACAGTATACTCTCTTACATGACATGCTCTACTTTTCATACCATGTTACTGTTCATGCCTTACATACTCAGTACATTGCTCGTACTGACCCCTCTTCTTCGGGGGCTGCGTTTCATGCCGCGCAGGTACACCCAGATAGATAGAAGCCAGGGCAGATGATGTCCCAGCGAAGTTGGCAACTCCAATCATTCTGGAGTGTCGCCGAGTCAGCGTGCTATGTTATGGTGTCTTGTCCGAAGTTAGAGACTTTGCAGACATAGTCGTGGGTTCGGGAGTCAATCTGTACTATGATACAAGTTTTGTACAGTTACATATTTTATTTGATTTAAAAGCAGCAAAGGAATTTTTCAGCAATCCTATTATGTATACTTGACGTAGAGATTCAAAAAAAAAAAAAAAAAAAATTTTAGTACGTAGTAAGAGTCAGTGGGTTCGCTCGGCTCCGGTTACGGGGTCGGGTGCCCATCACACCCTAGTGAGATCGGGGTGTGACAAAGTGGTATCAGAGCAGGTCGGTCCAAGGGTTGTCTGCAAAGTCGTGTCCAGTAGAGTCCTGTTTATGGTGTGAAGCCGGCCACATTTATAAACAGGAGGCTGCGGGGCATCTAGGAATGGTTGACCTTCTTTCTGTCATTAGACCGTGCGATAGAGCCAAGGCATAGGGAGTAAGATTCCTTATACTCATCGTTGATTTCTGCAGGCGCCTCGTATCGTTGGAAAGAGGCGAATGATGATATGGAAGTTGAAAGAGGTAAGACCGGACTGATATATTTGTTCTGTTACGTGGAGCGGGGAGCCAGACAGGAAATAGACATGCACAGGCAGAAAGTGAATATCGAGAAGAGAAAAGGGTAAAACGGTAAATGTAAAAGAAAGGACGTATTACGAAAATGTTTCGGGAGTCGTGAGGCTTCGATCGGCTTAAAATCGGGTAATAAAGGTCATATGAGAAAGTGGACCTGATTACATCGGCATTAAGGCACCGAATCCCACCAGAGTTTCGAGGTTAAGCGTGCTAAGGTGGGAGGATGGGTGACCCCCCTGGGAAGTATGAAGGAATTCCATAAATTTAAGTATAAGGGACGAATGAGAGATTAGAGTAACCTAAGGAAAACCAGAGTGTATGGAATGGCTAGAAACCTTAAGAGGTCGCGTGAGACGAGGCAGACTAGCTCGGTGAAGAGACAAAAAGTGTATCATAACCCGGGAAAGTTGGATAGGCTTGAACAATGTTTGAAAGTATTTTGTGGGTTAGTGAATGAATATGTATATACATATGAGTGTGCAGATATTCCATATGATTGTATCGGTGGACAAGGGAGTCCCGAAAGAACCGGCGCTACGGTAAGGAAGGCATTAGTCAAGTGAGGGAATCGAAGCCCAGTGACGGCGAAAGTGGACGGTATAAGTGCTACAAGGAAAGCTTGTCATTATTTTGTTATGGACTAAGGCCGGAGGGTCTAATGTGGTGATAATTGGGAAGGAAAGAGAGTGTGTTAGTGGAAAACAAAGAGAACAAGAATGATTAGATTAGCTTAGCGACGATATAATAAGATTTGGGCCTCGAAAGATATAGGAAGGAATAAATGTACGGCCATACTAGTATGGTTACCATAGGCATGGAAGAATCGATCGAGAGGGTGATCTAAGAAAGGACGAGATCTATGTGTTAAAAAGGAGGAATAGTTCACGAGCTGTAGGACCCGTATGAAGAAATAGCAAGAGAAAGGAAGGTACTCGAAGGCGGTTAGTATATAAGGAGCCCCCAAAAGGGGGGGAGACCATATTATATTAGACCTAAAAAGGAATCGCAACGCTATCGAGTACCAGAAAAGGAAATCTATTAGCTTGGAATCAGAGTATAAAAAAAGTCGGTGTGTCGCAAGAATACTTGGGAGAAAAGTAGAAACGAAGTAACAATGAGTATATTAAGAGATAGACCTGAGGATAAAGGAATAGCATACAAACCGCATTGGATCGTTAAGTAAAGATTGCGTACTCAAACATGGTCCCCGTTAAAGTGTGATGGTGAACGATAACGAAAGGAGATGGTCGAGAAAGACAAGGGTAATGCGTTGGTCCGGTAAATTAGAAAACCCATGATATCGAACAAGGACTCATGAAAAGGTCGAGGAGTTCGATTATAAGGAAAACGGGCTAAAGGATAAAGAACGGGCATAAAGGAAAGAGCAGCTATAAAAGGAACCCTCCCGAAATATTATGGCACCCATAAGGTTAGTTGAACATTCGAGGACGAATGTTCTAAAGGGGGGGAGGATGTTATAGCCCGTATTTCGTACGTTCGGATATTGTGAGGCAATGGTGAAAAGTTAAGGACAAGACTATGTTCTAAAATAATTTTAATGAACGAGTTGGTTATGAATATTATTTATGAATATTATTGGACGGAAATATTAAGAAAGGCTAGGGGCAAGAAGAGAAATTCGCAAAATGGGCCGTGGAAATAATGCGGAAGGTCAGGGACAAAATGGTAATATTGAGAAAAGTCGAGGGGCAAAATGGTCATTTCACGAGTAATCAAGAAATCTCTTGGAAAAGGCCATGTGGCCGAAAAAGAGGGGAAAAGAGACAAAGAAAGGATTAGTCATCTTTTGGAAATTTGAAGAAAATAAAAGAAAAGTCAAGAAAAGAAAAGAAAATTCTAGAGAAAAAAAGAAGAATGAAGGGAGGGGCATGTGCCCCTCACATGCTTGCAAGGTCATATATATAAATATATGTGGTCATCTTTTAGTTGAGGAGAGTGGAAGAGAAAGAAAGAACAAGCAAAAAAAAAAAAAAAAAAAAAAAGAAGAGAAGGGAGAGGGGTTCGGCCAAACATGGCCTAGGGAGAGTGAAGGAGAAAAATTATTTTTCCTTAGTATTCCAAGCAAATGAAACGTCCTCTACAACATGGAAGATTCATTGGAACAAGAAAATCATTCATGTGTACAAGTTCATGATCTTAAGCTAAGTGGAAAGTTGAAGAGAAAAAGGTAAGAACCAATTTTCTTTTAAGTGTTATGAATGTTTGGTTTGGTAGGTTGAAGAAATGGATGAAACATATGAAAATATGTGTGTTGCATGTTGGCCGAATATATGTGTTATGTTGAAGTGAAGTGATGAATTAATATTATTTAGTAATTTGATTGTTGAGTTATGGATGTTGGTTGTAGCCGTGAATTGTGTTGCATGGATTGGTCGTGGTGTTGTGTTGTGTTGCATGGAAAGAAATGAATAAATTTCATGAAATCTTATGTTGTTGGAATGTATAGAGATGGAGGGAAATGCATGAAAATGTGTAGGAAGTTGTTGTAACCGAATAGTAGGCGATTTGGTAAGTTAAGGTAAATTGATGTAAATTGACATTTTAGTTGTTGTCGTTATGGATCATGTAATGTAGAATGAAGGTTGTGGTTAAAGCTAGCGTACATGAATGACAATGAGACGTATGGTTGTTGTTGAAATAGAAGGTTTCGGATGAAGAAGTGTGTTGATTAAGTTGTTGGAAGATTATGTGAATTGAATTGAATTGAATTGAATTGAATTGGATATTGAAGTGTTGCTAGAATAATTGTTGGTATTGTTGATAGTTTGGCCGGGTTGAATTCCCGGATTGTTGTTGATTTAAATTGGCCGAGTAGATTCTCGGGGGTGGTATATTTACAGGGGAGATCTTTGCCGAAATTTCGGCACCATAAGTAAATGTACTTGAAAGGTTAAGACAAGTATATGTTGATGAATCTAACGATAGTGTCGATCTTCTTGAATGTAGACTAACAAGTTGGACGAACAAGCGTAGCTAGTAAGGCGTGGCGCAGGTATGTTAAGGCTCGTCCCTTTTTCCTTCCATGGCATGAATCATACATGAAATGTGTTAAATGTTTATATAACGTCCCTATTTTCAAAAGATAGGCACAACAATTCCAAAGAATGATTTTCCTTTCTTAAGGTTTACAAATGTTTTCAAAAATATTCATTTTTCTCCAAAATCTAAGTTTTATGTTTTTGATAGTTTTTACGACTAAAACGACGACTATGGTTTTATGGTGACGATAAAGATGCCCGATATGAAGAAACGTCTATGATGAATATGTTCTTGCCATGAATACGACGATATGAAATGTTAAGCTATTTTTGGGTAATGACTATTTTAAAGGTTCCAAAGTATATGAAATGATATGTTATGACCCTGTTTTATGTTTTCCCGTGATGCTAGCCTTGATTGATAGTCTCGCCTTATAATTGTCCCTTCAAGGTGAGACAAAGCGCCCATGATTATTCCATAAAGTAATCGGAGGTTACCGACCTTACGTCACTCCGACGGATACATGACCTTTCTTTGGGCTCTCCCGCATGCTTACATGATATATGCACACGATACATGTATAAGTACACGTATATGTATATGTATATGGGGAAGAGGGGAAAAGGGCAGGCGCTATAGGCGCACAGCCCACCGATCAGTTGGAGAATGATATGATATCGTCCCGGACGCGGGATGCCCGGACGCGGGACAAGTGGTTAAATGGATCGGAGCCGACGCCTCGGCAATATGGTATGCTCTATTTTCTTTATATATGAAAATGAGATGTTTTCAAAGAAAGAATACGTACATGTATATACAAATGGATCGGGCTGCACGTTCCGCAGAATGTATATGGATCGGGCCGCACGTTCCGCGATAGTATATGGATCGGGCTGCACGTTCCGCCATTAAGCATGCATGATTCCGCCTTAAGAGGCACTCATACTTACAGGTTACAGCTTCATACATGACATGCTCCATATGTACAGTATACTCTCTTACATGACATGCTCTACTTTTCATACCATGTTACTGTTCATGCCTTACATACTCGACATTGCTCGTACGACCCTCTTCTTCTGGGGTCGCGTTTCATGCCGCGCGTACACACCGCATGGATAGAAGCCGGGCGGATGATGTCCCCGGCGAAGTTGGCAACTCCAATCATTCGGAGTGTCGCCGAGTCGCGTGCTATGTTATGGTGTCTTGTCCGAAGTTAGAGACTTTGCGTACATAGTCGTGGGTTCGGGAGTCAATCCGTACTATGATACAAGTTTTGTACGATTTACATATTTTATTTGATTTAAAAGCAAAAAATTTAATTTTTCAGCAATCCTATTATGTATACTTGACGTAGATTCAAAAAAAAAAAAAAATTTAGTACGTAGTAAGAGTCGCCGGGTTCCAAATCACACCCTAGGATAATTCTTTTTCAAAGCACCGCGGCTAGCTCCAAATCGTGAGTAGGATAATTCTTTTCCCCGTTTTCCGAGCCGGGAAGATAAGCTATCGGCGTCGTCCCGCATCAAAACACACCCCAAACCAATACCAGAGGAGAGCCACAAGAAATCACATAGGCACCGGTCCCTCGGAAGAGTCGGGACGGAACGTAGTCAACTTCTTTTCGCAATTGGAAGCTACGCTCACAAGCACGTACCACCGGAACTTAGCTCCTCTCGAGTCGACCCTTGTCAAAGGCGCCGAAATCGAAGCAAATTTCTCTACGAATCTCCGTAATAACCGGCCAATCCCGAAAGCTACGCACCTCGGTCGCGTCGTAGGCCTAGGCCAATTCTTTACGGCCTCAATCTTTCGGGTATCCACCCGATGTCATCAGCCCCAATAATATGCCCCGAAATGCCACCGAAGTCGGCAATTCACACTTAGAAAATTTAGCATATAATTTCGGTGCCGGAGCGTGCCAAGTACCGTCCTCAAATGATCCGCATGTTCTCCGTTTCGATTGCGACATAAACCGTAATATCATCGATAAATACAATCACGAACATGTCTAAGAACGGTCCAATACCCGATTCATCGAGTCCATAAATGCTGGGGCATTTGTCACCCAAAAGACATCACTTCCAATTCATAGTGCCCATATCGGGTCTGAATGCCGTCTTAGGATTATCGGCCTCTCGTACCCGTACCGATGATAGCGACCGCGAGTCTATCTTCGAGAAACACTGGCACCCCGCAACCGATCAAACAAATCATCAATCTTGGGGAGGGATATTTATTCTTGATGGTTACCTTATTCAGCTGCCGGTAATCAATGCACATCCGCAGCGATCCATCCTTCTTCCTCACAAACAATACCGGCGCTCCCCAGGGTGATGTACTGGGCCTAATAAAGCCCTTATCTAATAAGTCTCTCAGCTGCTCCTTCAATTCTTTTAATTCTGCAGGTGCCATTCTGTACGGAGGAATAGAGATAGGCTGAGTATCTGGCAACAAATCGATAGCAAACTCTATCTCCCGCTCGGGAGGAAGACCTGGAAGCTCATCTGGGAATACATCTAAAAATTCATTAACCACTGGGACTGACTGAAGAGTCGGTGCCTCTGCCTCTACATCATGAACACGAACCAGATGATAAATATACCCTTTCGATCATTTTTCTTGCCTTGAGGTATGAAATAAACTTACCTCGCGATCCGTATTACCCGCCCATTCTATAACCGGTTCCCCCCGGAAACCGGAAACGGACTATCTTCTTTTGACAACACATTAGCATAATAGGAAGCTAGCCAATCCATACCCATAATCACATCGAACTCGGTCATATCTAACTCTGCCGCATCCGCCTTAGTGCGGCGGCCACAAATAATTACCGAAGTCTCTATAAATCCGATCGGCTATAATGCAATCCCTACTAGCGTAGCTATCTCAAAGGGCTCTATCGGCTCGCATTCTATCCCAATTTTATTAGCAACAAGGGGAGAAATATATGATAATGTAGAACCGGATCAATCGGTGTATACACATCTCGAGAGAAAACCGAATATACCCGTGACAACATTAGGCGACGCCTCCCCCCCCCGGTCTCCGTCGGGCCGGCCAATGCATAAATGCGGTTCGAAGGACCGCTAGAACCGGGAACTCCGCCACGACCCTCGCCGCCCGCCGACGCCGGGTGTACCTCGCCCCACAGGCGGGCGCATAGGCACCGAGGATGAAGATGAACCACCGGCCGACCCGTAGACCGAGCTCCGCCGCTCGCACCACTTCTAACCGGACATTCTCTCATCATGGCCCCGACGGCCACAAGTAAAGCACGCACCGGTGGCACGAAAACACTCTCTCCCGTAGGGAGTGCCGCTCTCCCACGGGGGAACACGGAGGTCCGGTGGTCTCATCTCGACCACCGGAGCCTCCGTCCAACCGTGAACCCGAAAACCCCGGAGCTCGGCGCCCCCGAATATCCCGCGCCCTCTCGATCTCCCCGCCGTGAACCGGCGGGGGTGTGCCCCGTGCCGGCCGGGGAGGATATCCGCTTCGCTCGGCCGCCGAGGCCGCTTGCTCGAAAATCTCCAATACCTGGATGATCTAGCCCTCTTGGGCTGGCCCCTATCATCAACCCTATCAGGCTGGCGCCCTCTGCGTCTGTCCTCCATGCCCTGGGCATGGGCCTGTATACGGACAATATCCATACCGAGCTGGGCCGCCAACACAGCCGGCTCGTCGACAAAGTGCGGGTCCGGCCCACTATATATCGGCATCCGGTCGGGCCACGCGGCAAC
Source organism: Lycium ferocissimum (assembly GCF_029784015.1). NCBI lineage: Eukaryota > Viridiplantae > Streptophyta > Magnoliopsida > Solanales > Solanaceae > Lycium > Lycium ferocissimum. The sequence goes on along the minus strand of NW_026718642.1, from coordinate 10,044 downwards.
ATATGTAGGCGCATATCGCGCCGAATCGAACTCTAAACTCTACTCCCGACCGGCTCGCCTCGCTTTAACAACGGGGAAATCTGTCTACCCCGGCTCGCCCTCACCTCCGAGGCGAAAATGGGTCGGGGAAAGCCTCTCGAAACTCACCCCATACGGCCGGAGGGGCACCCTCGCCTTCCGGACAGCATCCACGACTCATACCAATTAGTCGCTACATCGGCAACCGGTATGACGCCATCTCAACCGACTCGTCTCGAAGCACTAATCAATCGCAGTACACGCATCCGTTCTGATGAACTCATGAGGGTCCTCTGCGGGCTTTGACCCGAAAAACTCTGGTGGGCCACAAAGTAGAAAATCACGGGCCCTGTGACTGTCGCGCCTGTCTACACGATCCTCCCCTGCTCCCTGTCTGTGGACCTGCCCCGCTACCAACCGAGTCAACAACTGGACTGCCTCTCGCAGGGTCCCATCATCCGCCCCTGGCTGGGGGGCTGGAGGTACAGGTACTGGTGCCGCGGGAGCTGTGTCACACCCCAATTTCTGTTAGGGTGTGATGGGCACCCGACCCTTATTTAGGGCCGAGCGAACCCGCTGACTCACCTAATACTCATAATTACGCTGGCTTTCAAATCATGACACAAATGTATAACGAAAATTTATCGAAGAACAATATACTTTTGTTTTCTCAAATCAAATAAAATCTTGCAACATATGAAACTTATAAAACAACAAGCATAATAATATACCGCTTACATAGCCATTTACATAACCGACATCTAATACCCATGACACCGTTCCGCAAAGTCTCTAACACGGAACATGAATCCATATCATAATACTTTGACTCGGCAAAGACTCGGAGCAACTGGAGCTCGCCAATCCCGCTGGAACATCTCCTACTAATATCTTCAGCTCACCTGGGTGTACCTGCGCGGCATGAGACGCAGCCCCCGAAGAAAGGGGGTCAGTACGGAATAGGTACTGAGTATGTAAAGCATGAAATATAGTAATAAGCGGGATTATACCGAGATAAAGAGTACAGAAAAACCATAAAAACTTGTCTTTAAAAAAAATATATATCATGCGTGTCATTTCCATTAAATCATCATGTATGCATATAATGTGCCCCGGTCCTCTCGTGAGGGACGCGGTAAATGAAATCATCGTATACATAAACATATACACATAACGTGCCCCGCCCTCCCCCCCCCCCCCCCCCCCCCCCATGGAGGGACGCGGTAAAAGGGAATCATCGTATGCCATCCTGGCCACCTCCCCATATCATCATACCATATAACGTGCCCCGGCCCCGCTAGCAAGGGACGCGGTAAATATACGTGCCCCGGCCCTCCATGGAGGGACGCGGTGAATAATGCAGAAATGTGCACGAATACATGCCCCGGCCCGGACGCAAAGAAAGAGTGGCTACAGCTTCGCACGAGCAGAGTGTGAGAAACCATGCACATAAACCATTTCAGAGACTCAATGAAGTAAGCAGACATTAACCGATTAATCATATTCTATAATATATATATATATACAAATCTTATAACGTAAGCATATCAAGGCATATTGAAAATCCGGACAAATATTATACCAAATAACTTTCGGACATTACTCGGAAACATATCATATATCATGAGCATGTCAAAATATCGTGAAGATCATAGTCATATATCGATTCAATTCGGGCCCGCCTCGGAAAGTTACGGACCTTACATATTATGGAATTACATACGAACATACCGAAGCAATCCGAGCCTTTCTATGAAAGATACGGACGTTCGTAGTTACGGATTCATTTAAAAACATCACTCTTTTGGAGACACAACTTATATGCAATTTTTGAAATCCAAATCTTACTAATGACATAAAAACCATATCTTGGTTACGTTAAGAATATGAACATCGAGAAACACATAAGAATTATATACATGCTCGGATTGCAAGAGTAGAGTTACCTCGGGGAACGCGTCACAACTTACTTTCAACTAGGACATGCCAAAAGAAAGAAAGGTGAGCTTTACATACCTTAGCCGCTTCCTAAGCTACTCCGAACTTACGTCTCGACTTCTCACGACCTACAATAACATCAGCCATAAACATCTAAGAATCCAATTCCAACCCATTACTTTTTCTACAGAAATTTCGACAGTATTTCCCCTATAAATTGGACATCCCCGAGAATTCAACTCGGCCAAATAAACAACAACCAAACCAACAACCATACTAGCAATATCCACAAGTGATTCAAAACGCATTCTAACGTCAATAATTCCTTTCTACACAATTCGACAACATTCATTCATATTCAATTCAACTACATATATTCAAACCAATATTAACGATCGCATATTCAAATAACAATCCAAAACCATTCGAGCACGATTCAAGAACATTCCAAGTAATCCATACAATATTCAAAATAACTCCAACAATGTACTACTCCACCAAACTATCTAAACTTGGCAAGAGCAACACAATGCATTCTTTTCTTCCAAATCCATCCATGACACCAATAATTCATACATTCACAACATTATTTTCATAAATTCAAGGAAGCATACTAGAACCCCATTACCTTCCAATTCAGCCCACACAATTAAAATCTTAACTTGAATCATTAAAACTTCATTCTACGTCCTAGAATCCATAACGACGACAACCAAAATACTAGGTAACATTAATCCATTTCTTGCATACCAAATAGCCCCTAGTTCACGGCCCAACTTCAACATATATAATCTCATAAGTTTCATTCATTTTCTACACATTACAACAACACATAAACATGCTAAATTCAAACAACTCTCCACCCCTACACAACACACACTACACGGCCACACACATGCACATACACGGCTGCCCTTCATCTTCTATATTTCCATGAATTTCATTTATTTTTACCTACTATAACATGCACAACCATCCATAACATATAAAACAAGATTGAATCATACCTTCCTCACTTGTTCTTCACTTCGGCTAGACTTCTATTTTGCAAGAAAAGTGTTTTGCATGCTCCAACAATTATTCCATGGTGTAGAGGACCTTTCAATTGATATGAAAGCTAGAAGAAACAATTTTTCCATGATCAACACCATGGGGCTGGTTCGGCCAGCCCCTTGTGGCCGTTTCTCTCCATTCTTTTTTTCTCCATCTCTTTCTTTTTCTTGAAGTTTCTAGGAGGCAAAATGATGAAGATGATTTTTATCATCATCTTAGCCCCTTAAGTAATTAAAACATGTGGCCATGGCCCACTAGTCATGTGGCCGGCCACCCCCTCTTTTTTTGTTTTGAATTTTTTTTTTCAACTTTCCAAAAATAGAAGACTTTCCAAAAATGGAATTGACCCCAAATGCTCCCTTAATATTTCCATCCAACGAGATTCATAAGCAACTTAAGCCTCTAAAACATACAAAAGCCTCTACTTTATCTCCCGGGATGGTCTTGTTCCAAGCTTGTCGTAATTCTCTTAAAATATTCCGGCGTACAAAGTGCGGGATATAACATCCTTCCCCCCTTTGGAACATTCGTCCTCGAATGTTCAACTAGTCGTATAAGGTCTTAAAATCTCGAGGGGGGGGATTCCCTATATTACCATAACCTGCAGCCTCATTTACCCATCACATCTCTCTTTCGTTTCCTCCTCAGGTTCGCAAGTCATTTTCTTTATGTCATTATTCCGCCACGGTGCCTTAACGGAAGCTACATCTTTAGCACACAACCTTCTTGCCTTACAATTATTGTAATAAGATTCGGTGCAATCTCGAGTTAAGCTTTTCCTTCTTGTCAAATTTGATCACGTTCTTTACAGATGATATCTTCCAACATACCCATTCGCCAGTCTGAAATTTTAAGTGTCGATACCGATTGTTGCCATATGATTTCTGTCGTTTTTGAGCTACTAATGGCCGTTCCCTGCTTTAACCTTTATCAGCTGATACAATTCTGAAAGAGGTCGGTGTATAGATTCACCCTCCTTTTAGTGGCCAACTAGTTCTGATCACTTTGCTTAAATCGTCTTACAATCTTTCTTTACTCATCTTGTCACATTTCAACATATTGTCTCATGTCATTACCTTATCTCTAATCCAAACTCTTCTATCATCCCTTCGCTCGGATCTTGCTCTCAGCTTTCCTACCACCAACATCGGAATACCTTTTTGGTTCAACCATAAGCATGTCTTGTTTGTTCTCAGCACTAATTCCACTTCGGTAATCTATCTCAAACCATCCTAACATCTTTCCTTAATGCACCTAAGATATTATCGCCGTGTTGTTATTACCGACCCCAAACTTTTCTCGTTACACATTTACTTGGTCTCACCTCCAAAGGTACAAATATTAATAGGTAACACGACTGCCTTTGCACGACCTGTGTATTTAACCTTAATCACGCTCGTTCCTTTTCCTGATTCGTACTATTCCAAATCTTACTCCCGTGCTCGCCTTTGCTAGGAGTCTACCTTGTCATACTCCTTTCCCCCGCTTTTCTTACTTCCTACCATAGGAATTTTTTTTTTCTGCTAGCAACCACTCGATTGCCTACCTCTTAACCTCTGATCCCGTACAGCCGTACTACCTTTCCACAATGTCTCCGTAAGCTACTCGTTACTTTCCTTTGTCGTATCCTCTCTTTAAGTCTCCATTTCTTAATATCATATCATTCCGGATGCTTACAATTAATTCTCAACGCCATCTCGATTATTATCCTGACTTCTATCCCTTCACTGCTGGCCCTTCGATCTCCCTAGTTTGTCTCGGCAAAAGCTTTACCTGCGGCCCAAGTATTCGTATCCAGGACATTGTAGCGTCAATTGTCTTCGCCTTATATTTGTATCTCTCTCCCTCGCTTCCCCCCTTTAGGGGTGTACTTATACTATCGCACAATTTTACTTTGCCTTAAATCCACGTTTCCAATCTTAATTAGATAACACACTTATTCCGACATTTTTAATTCCCTTGCCTTCCGTTTACTCGCTTTCTTTCTTTTCCAACATCATAGTGTTAGGACTTTCCGGGTTTAACCTTTGATGAAAACAAAGATCAACTTGCCTTATAACATTCGTGCCATTTATATTTTTCTTCTCACTTGAACTTCATTACCTTATCCAATTAATGTCTTCCATATACCGCCACATCGGTCGCCGGAATACACATGTCCCTCGATCTAGCCATGTATACATACCTATGTACACATACAATTCTATGTTATCTTGCTCACAAGATATCTTCAAACACTATTCCAACTCGCCTTAATTCTAGAGCTGCGATGTACCTCTTTCCTCTTTATCGGTCTAATTCGCCCCGCTCTGCGTGACCTCGTAGGGTTTCTGCCCACTCCTCGGACTCTTAATTTATTCTTAGTCACTCTAACTCCTTATTTACTTCTTGCGTCTGAATTTGTAGAATTTTCAGAAAACTTCCTAGGGGGGTCACCCATCCCAGAATTTCTCTCGCTTTAGCACGCTTAACTTTGGAACTCCGATGAAATTCGACGCTTTAATGCAAATATAATCGCGTCCGCTTTACCACATGACCTTTGTCACGTAATCTGGGTAATTGAGCCTTTCACGGCATTTCGACACGCCCTCGTAACACAATTACTATTTTGCCCTCCTTTGGTCCTCGGATATTCGCCTTCCACCGTGGATGTGATTACTTTTCGTCCCGAACTTTCGTGTCCCCGATGGCGACGAGCTCACTTGATCGTCATCACTTATAGATACTTGTTACCGGCCTCTTGAAGTTCTCGCTCCCATTTTACTCCGCTCTTCATCTTTTCTATAACCGGGTTTTTCACATTCCCGTCACTTATAGTATCCGTGTCCTTAGCTACACATGACATGATCTACCATTATACTGTTATCTCGCTCTCTTCCTATTTCCTCCTTCCGATTATCCTTTCTTTTCTTACGTCCACTATCATTTCCACTATTCCGTTTCACACTCGTCATTAGATCCTAGCGACATAGATCCTATCGTAGCTTTAGCCACTTTCTAATTAGGTTTTACTTAGTTCATGACAATCTTCGTCACAACTTACCATTAGGCTTTACGGGATCAATCCGTTAGGGCTACAAGTCTTTCCCCTTCCTTTCACCAAGTCAATATCGAATTTCTAATTACCATTATACCCAATTCAACAATTAACTTATTTCTTTTCGGCGTCGGCCATACTCGTAACTTAGTCAAATTTTTATCATTACCATTGGCTCGACCTTTCCAGACATACCACAAACCTATACCTCATTCTTTTTTTATATCTGAAAAAAAAATTCGGCAGAGTTTCCTCTGTAACTGTTACTATCCCAAAACCTGTATACGGGAAATACCAACAATGCCTCACAGGGCCAACACACATATATGCATATCGCATCATATCACAAATTCACAGTGGCTCCCATTATCACCGACAAGACAAAAATAATGAACATACCTCATATTCAGCTCAAACTACACCTATTACACTTTCTCGTTTACTTTCCCCTTTGATCTTTCGTTCGTATTCTAGTCGTACTTCTATTTCTTACCTGACATGTATCTTTCGTACCGTCGCTTACCTTCATGCTTTATAGCTTCCAATATCGTTAATCGCTTTCTTCTGTCGATGCCATTTCTCTGCTAAAATCGAGGGATAGCGCAAATAATCTCATTTCCTATGACTTGGCTCTATGGCACGATCTAAGATGTCAAAGAAGAGTAACCATCCTAGATGCCCGTAGCCTCCGTGTTTATAAATGTGGCGCGCTTCACACCATAAACAGACTCTACCGGACACGACTTTGCGACACCCCCAAGACGAACCGCTCTGATACCAATTTGTCACACCCCAATTTCGTTAGGGTGTGATGGGCACCCGACCCTTATTTAGGGCCGAGCGAACCCGTCGACTCACCTAATACTCATAATTACGCTAGCTTTCAAATCATGACACAAATATATAACAAAATTTATCGAAGAACAATATACTTTTGTTTTTCTCAAATCAAATAAAATCTTGCAACATATGAAACTTATAAAACAACGCATAATAATATACCGGCTTACATAGCCATTTACATAACCGACATCTAATACCCACGACACTGTCTGCAAAGTCTCTAACACGGAACATGAATCCATATCATAATACTTTGACTCGGCAAAGACTCCAGAGCAACTGGAGCTCGCCAATCCCGCTGGAACATCTCCTACTAATATCTTCAGCTCACCTGGGTGTACCTGCGCGCATGATGAAACGAAATTTCCGAAGAAAGGGGGCCAAGCACGGAATATGTACCGAGTATGTAAAGCATGAAATATAGTAATAAGCGGGATTATACCGAGATAAAGAGTACAGAAAAACCATAAAAACTTGTCTTTAAAAAAAATATATATCATGCGTGTCATTTCCATCAAATCATCATGTATGCATATAACGTGCCCCGACCCTCTCCTGAGGGACGCGGTAAATGAAATCATCGTATACATAAACATATACACATAACGTGCCCCGCCCCCCCCCCCCCCCCATGGAGGGACGCGGTGCGGGGAATCATCGTATGCCATCCGGCCACCTCCCCATATCATCATACCATATAACGTGCCCCGGCCCCGCTAGCAAGGGACGCGGTAAATATATACGTGCCCCGCCCTCCACGGAGGGACGCGGTGAATAATGCAGAAAATGTGCACGAATACATGCCCCAGGCCCGGACGCAAAGGAAAGAGTGGCTACGCCGCACGAGCGGGAGTAGAAACCATGCACATAAACCATTTCGTAGACTAAAAAGTAAGACATTAACCGATTAATCATATTCTAGAATATATATATATACAAATCTTATAACGTAAGCATATCAAGGCATATTGAAAATCCAAACAAATATTATACCAAATAACTTTCGGACATTACTCGGAAACATATCATATATCATGAGCATGTCAAAATATCGTGAAGATCATAGTCATATATCGATTCAATTCGGGGCCCGCTCGGAAAGTTACGGACCTTACATATTATGGAATTACATACGAACAAACCGAAGCAATCCGAGCCTTTCTATGAAAGATACGGACGTTCGTAGTTACGATTCATTTAAAAACATCACTCTTTTGAGACACAACTTATATGCAATTTTTGAAATCCAAATCTTACTAATGACATAAAAACCATATCTTGGTTACGTTAAGAATATGAACATCGAGAAACACATAAGAATTATATACATGCTCGGATTGCAAGAGTAGAGTTGACCTCGGAACGCGTCACAACTTACTTTCAACTAGACATGCCAAAAGAAAGAAAGGTGAGCTTTACATACCTTAGCCGCTTCCTAAGCTACTCCGAACTTACGTCTCGACTTCTCACGAAAAATAACTACAATAACATCAGCCATAAACATCTAAGAATCCAATTCCAACCCATTACTTTTTCTACGTAAATTTCGACAAAGATTTCCCCTATAAATTGACATCCCCGAGAATTCAACTCGGCCAAATAAACAACAACCAAACCAACAACCATACTAGCAATATCCACAAGTGATTCAAAACGCATTCTAACGTCAATAATTCCTTTTACACAATTCGACAACATTCATTCATATTCAATTCAACTACATATATTCAAACCAATATTAACGATCGCATATTCAAATAACAATCCAAAACCATTCGAGCACGATTCAAGAACATTCCAAGTAATCCATACAATATTCAAAATAACTCCAACAATGTACTACTCCACCCGAAACTATCTAAACTTGGCAAGAGCAACACAATGCATTCTTTTCTTCCAAATCCATCCATGACACCAATAATTCATACATTCACAACATTATTTTCATAAATTCAAGGAAGCATACTAGAACCCCATTACCTTCCAATTCAGCCCACACAATTAAAATCTTAACTTGAATCATTAAAACTTCATTCTACGTCCTAGAATCCATAACGACGACAACCAAAATACTAGGTAACATTAATCCATTTCTTGCATACCAAACAACCCCTAGTTCACGGCCCAACTTCAACATATATAATCTCATAAGTTTCATTCATTTTCTACACATTACAACAACACATAAACATGCTAAATTCAAACAACTCTCCACCCCTACACAACACACACTACACGGCCACACACATGCACATACACGGTGCCCTTCATCTTCTATATTTCCATGAATTTCATTTATTTTTACCTACTATAACATGCACAACCATCCATAACATATAAAACAAGATTGAATCATACCTTCCTCACTTGTTCTTCACTTGCTAGACTTCTATTTTGCAAGAAAAGTGTTTTGCATGCTCCAACAATTATTCCATGGTGTAGAGGACCTTTCAATTGATATGAAAGCTAGAAGAAACAATTTTTCCATGATCAACACCATGGGGGTCGGTTCTGCCGCCCACTTGTGGCCGTTTTCTCTCCATTCTTTTTTCTCCATCTCTTTCTTTTTCTTGAAGTTTCTAGGAGGCAAAATGATGAAGATGATTTTTATCATCATCTTAGCCCCTTAAGTAATTAAAACATGTGGCCATGGCCCACTAGTCAAGTGGCCGGCCACCCCCACTTTTTTTTTAATTTTTTTCAACTTTCCAAAATGGAAGACTTTCCAAAAATGGAATTGACCCCAAATGCTCCCTTAATATTTCCATCCAACGAGATTCATAAGCAACTTAAGCCTCTAAAACATACAAAAGTCTCTACTTCATCTCCCGGGATGGTCTTCCCAAAATTTTTGTCGTAATTTCTCTTAAAGTATTCCGGCGTACAAAGTGCAGGATATAACAAGCCGGGCGGAGCCGCCCTCGTTAAAACTGGCCGCCCAAACTCACGATACCGGCGGCAGCGTAACCAGCCGTCGGAGGCACAATATCTGCCAACTGGGCACGAACCCTAGTAGTCATCCCGGCCCGCCGGGTCTCACCCCGCCGAGACTTGCCCTTCTCGGCGCTCGTGGGCCTTCCTGGGAGGCATCGCCGAAAAACATTCGTCGCAGAGTCATCCCGATAACACAAATCTATCGCACGATCTAAGATCGG
>NW_026718641.1:0-12751 GCF_029784015.1 Lycium ferocissimum | reverse complement strand
CAGGAACAAATTGAAGAGTCGCGCTTTCTTCGGTATCTTAGACCGGACTAAATGATAAATATACCCCTTATCAATCATCTTCCTTGCCTTTAGATAGGAAATAAACCTAACTATCGAAGATGCTGTATCACCCTTCCATTCTAGGACTGGCTCTCCTACAAACTGGAAACGAATCATTTTCGTTCTTCAATCAACATTGGCATAACAAGAGTCCAACGAATCCATACCCATAATAACATCAAAATCTACCATACTCAACTCAACTAGATCAACTATGGTATGGTGGTTACGGTATAACCACGCATACACTTACGTATACCCGACTAGCTATCACCGGGTTCGCAACGGTGTAGACACTTAGAAAGGTTTAATTGGCTTAGGTTTCACCCCAATACGATCGGTAATTATAAGGAGTAATATATGACAATGTAGAACTGTGAATCCAATCAATGCATAGACGTCATGAGAAGATGCCGATAATATACGGTGACAATATCGGGGAAGACTCGAGATCTGTCGTCCGGCCCGATTGCAGATACGATACAGAGGACCACTCGAATTGGATGCTTCTCCATTACTCCTACCAAGGCCTGCTGGTGTCGATGAACTTTTCCCCAAAGGACGTCTCGCATTTACGAAGAACTGTTGTTGATCTTGTGGGCCGGACCGCCTCACCACCGCGCTTCTTGTTGGACGGTCACACATAATATGGCCCCCTAGCGGCCATAGTGCATAAAAAACATCTGAACCTAATCAACACTGTCGCCAATATAGCTTACCACACTGAGTACATCATGATAAAGGAGGCCTTATTTGTCCTGAATCACCCTATACCGAGAACTCGAGGCTTTGAAACTCGACCCGATGCAGAGTAAATAAGTCGATCAAATGTACGACCACAAATCGTGGAGGTGCACTAGCGGTTGAATGGCCCGAGTGCTCGAGTCATCACTTTTGCCTCGACCCCAAACTCGACGAGGACACGAGGATCTAGCCTTTTACTATAACCCCTATTATACGTACCTCACTCCTCTGCGTTGTCGCTCTTTCTAAATTCTAGGCATGGACTTGAACGCGAGAAATATCCATACCTTCTTGAAGTGAGGCCGTCAAACAATCATCAATCAAATGTGGCCCCAAACCATTTACGAACCGGTGAACGCGATCTCCCTATTACACCTCGAAAATTTTCGGACTTGTTGCCTTGCGGATAGGCTAATGTGAGCTTAAGGTGATTATGAAATCCTTATGAGATTAAGAAAGGTATTATATAACTTGAGGAGCATACCATAAGATTTTGAAGTCATATGAATATGTGAAACTTAGTTTGTTGAAGGGAGTGAAATGTAAGCCGTGTTCGGAAAGGTTTTCGCTATGATTGAGCTAATGGTTATTTAGAATATCTTGAGGGGCTACTATAGGGCCTATTTTATGGTTAATGAAGTATTATGTACGTGCCAAGAAGGTTTCACGAGGATTAGAAGTCAAACGAATCAACGAGAGAATGTTTAATCGGGAGTTATACGACCACTTATGCGGTCTGTATAACTTTATACGGTCCGTATAAGGGGGTCCGTATAACCCGACCCATTATAGAAAGGGACTTTCCCATGGCGGTGTTATACGGACCGTATAAGTGGTCCGTATAAAGTCCATCGGGCAGATTTTAAGTTCTTGTATAAATAGATGGCCTTTGCTCTTTTATTTCATTTTTCACCTTCCACAAGTATTGAGAGCTCAAAACCCTTCTCCAATCATATTCCACCCCAATCCAGGAGAAAACAAAGATCAAGAGACAAGAATCAAAGTGTTCATGTGTTAGAAGGTTTCCTAGGGTTAGTAGACTACAAGAGATCCTTGATTATTGAAGCAAGGGTTTTCACCTAAGTTGATAGCTGCTCCAAAGCTCCTTTCCATGATATAAAAGGTTACCTTTCATGCTTATTTCATGTTATCATGAATGCTTGGTTGTTGAAGAGCTTGGGTAGAAGAAGAAAGTAGAAAATGAGGGTTAAGTGTAACGTTTATGATGTTTTTGAGTAATAAGCTAACTTGGGTCATGATTCTTAGTATAATATGGATATAATCTTGTTATGAAAGGTATTAATAGTGATAAGGAAGAATTGTATGAAAATGTGCTAAAATAGGCGTGAGGTTGTTGGTATAAGATGAATATAAGGATGAATTATGAAGGCTTAATGGAATATGACTACTTGATTATGATATTGTGGGTGTATTAGGGATGTTTGGGAGTTGTTTCATAATATGGTGGAAGTTGACAAAATAGGGAAAATGCTTTGATTAGATCATGAATTATTATAGATTGAATTTAAGAGCATCATTAAGGCTTAACTATGGTATGAATCCTTCTAATGTAGATTGTTCAAGATTCGACGGTGAACGTTAATTAGTTAAGAAGACAAAGAGGTATGTAAGGCTAACCCCTCTTTCTTTAAGGCATGGTTCCTTTGCTATATATCCTTTCATGAGTTCCATAATGTCTTCCAAATGATTCTACCTCTAAGATTACCAAACCCCATGGTTCTCGATACTTTTACGATACTAGTACCTCCTTTATATGATAGTGGATCCCCTAAGGATAGATGTATCGAAGAACGATGATAGCAATGATATTGATGATACTTATGGACTTTTATGTATACGTGTCTAAGCAATGATATTGATGATACTTATGGACTTTTATGTATACGTGTCTAAGTATGTATGACATGTAACACCGAGCTTATATGGCGGGTATGATACCTATCGCGCTCACGCGCCGGTACGATAACAACGACCCTTGGTAGGTAGGTATGTATAATCACCGAGCAATGGCGGAGCATGTGAAAAACCGAACCTTTATGGTCGGGTATAATATGGATACGAGTATGAATATGAATACAAATACGAACATATATGTATGTATGCTCATGAGTAAGCATTAGGAATGGAAGGTCCCTATGAAAGTGTCACGACCCTAGGGGCCATGACGGGTGAAAACCATGAGCACCACTCATATCGCTACTTATCAAACTTATTCTCATGCTCATAATCATAGGGAAAACCAATCTCACTTTGAAACATATTTACCTTTATATACATAAGCACTTCGGCTATCAAAATAATGCATGTACGATAAGGAAATCATGAGACCATACTACCCACACATACGTATCTACGAGCCTCTTCTAGAGTGCTAGACATAGGGATGGGACAGGACCCCGCCATGCCCAAAACATATATATACACAAAATAATAAATCAATAGCACCTCCGGAACAATGGAGTGCCCATAAAGTCTGCTGATAGCTCCTATGAATCGGGATCACCTCCCCGTATACTAGGCATAAACACGGTGTCCAAAAAAGAAAAAAAAAACGTCGGTACGAATATTGTGCGAGTGTGTAAAGTGAACGAAATGAACATAATAGAGAAATCATAAGACATAAGATGAAGATATAATGCCTAACCTTTAAGAGTAAATACATTTTTATACATATCACCTATATCATCGACATGTATCATCATCATTAACTCGCGTCCGGGTACCATCATACGCCGCCCACTAGTGGTGTCATGCCCGGCCCTCTGGCTTCCGCGTAATCATTATGCCATTTAGGCACGGTGGAATCGTATGCTTTGCGGTGACATATTTCTGGAATCATATCATCATGTGCTCATCATAGACTTATCATTATCATAGACATATCATGACCTTATCATAAGCTTATCGTAACCTTATCATAAACTTAGCATCATCATACATTTATCGTTAAAACATACATTAGAACTTGAAGGCAACTATGGCTATGTCGGGGTGACGTAAGGTCGTGAACCCCCCCATTACATTATGGAGTGATCATAATCATCATATCTCACCTTGAAAGGACTACCATGTTAACTTGAGTGTACACCATGAACAACATCAAGGGATCGTAAATAGGATCATTAACTTCATGGACATCATATCTTGCTTTAGAATATCTAGGCTTAGACTTATCATCATTATTATCATATTCATGACATATTTCTCATCTTTATCTCCTAAGAAGCTCTTTATCAACGTTGACTCATAGTTCCCGGAATGTAAAAAAGTCATGGGGAGGTAGGGAAAATAATATCATAGGAATCATATGAGGATCATTAACTTCGTAGGAATGTTATATCATGAGCTTTAGGACTTCTAGACTTAGATTCATCATCAGTATTGTCATGCTCGTAACATATCTCTTTTCTTTATCTTGTATGAAGCTCTTTATAATCGTGACTACTTCCGATATGTGAGGAAAATTATGGAAAGATAGGAGGATTGATGCCATAGGAGTCATGCCTTAGAAAGAAGGGACTAGCCTTACATACCTTTTCGTTTAGTTATTCTATCGCTTGATCGTTCTCCTTCCATGCTCATGTCTCTACCTTCAAGAGAGTTTGTATCACCATTAGATAGTCGGCTTAGCATACTTGACTAAAGCTAGAAAATTGAATGACATTTCCTTTATTTATATGACTTTCCCCATATCATCTATCAATTCCCAAACATCTATAATAACATTCTCAACATTATAACTAACAATCTTCATTCATCAACAGTATCCACATTTCACAACTTTACTTCAATTCTCCCATAATCATGGTCATAGTACACTACTACGTTTTGTTACATATAATGTTTACCCCATGTTCTTAATGTCATTTATAACGTATTTACAATCGGCTCATGGTTATCTCAAGACTACTCAAAATCTCATTATTCTCGTCTTTGTAACCCATTTTCTATCTCCTTTCATAATCTAAGTCTTTAAACCTCCCAATACCTTAAACAACATAGAATGATCATAAAACTTACCTTATATAGTGTAGGATCAAGTTTTGGATGATAATCTTTCACTTGAAGAAAAACCTAGCTTGATCAAAGAGTTTTCTTGACTCGGCATCTAGAGAGCTTCTTGCATTTGATTTCCTTGGTTTGATGAAGTTGATCATAAAATTCTCTTGAGTTCTTGTGGATGAAGAGTAGAGAGGGTTCTAGAGTGTTCTTGAGGTGCAAGGTGAAAATGAAATGAAATAAATGAGGTTGGGGTCCCTTATATCAACTTAAAAATTTGACCCAACTCGGACATACGGACCAACATACGGTCCGTATCTTTTATCTTGGCATATGTCGGCCCTATGTTTGGTCCCGATGTCCCATTTTGGCGAACATACGGCCGGACATACGGCCGATATGTTTTATACGCTTGATATGTTGGGTAGTATGTTGCCCAACTTTTTCGGAATTCATTCTCGTCGGCTCGTTTGATCTCTAATCCTTACGGAACCTTCTTGAAAAAAATTTAACGCAATCTAAGGGATGTTATATCTCTCTCTCCAAAACATCATTAAGTCCTCGTTAATTCATTACTCATAAATACTTTCTGATACATAACGTATGCCTTGCCTTTCCTGGCAAACTTTCTTCTATTACCTCGAATGCCTTTGAAATCTCAACTAGGATCATCAAATGCTATTTCTTACTTATTGAAACATAGTATACTTCGTGCCCCTCATTAGTCTATCCACTGTGCATGAACGAAATTTTTTTTGAGGTGTATCATTCTTCCCCCTTGGGAACATTCGTCCTCGAATGTTGAACCGACCCTGTATAAGTATACCGGTTATGATAATCTTATAATGAATCAATTCTAACTATGACTCGTCTATCATGTCGTGCCCCTCTTTGCTTAACTTAATACCATTCTCCACTTGACTTCAGTTGATTTTTGTATTTCCAAAGAAAGTGGTTATAATTTAGCTACTTCCGTAGTTGACTACAACTTACTATATCCATCTACACTTAAAACTTAAGTTGAGTCTTTCTCGTTAAAAGTCATCTTTTCGCAATGTACCTTTGTAGAGTCGGAGCGTTTAGGGAGGTTTTCCACCGCATATTGGCCTCCTCTTGTTGTTTTCTCTTCTAATTAACATAGGTCTACCTCCATCATCCTTCTTGAAGTCATCCCTTTTAATCCTCGACATACCATCTATAACATTCCCTTGATTCCTCAAAAACATCGTTTCGAGGGACATAAGCGAGTCACTTTCCTGATATGATCCTCCTTGATACTCGGGCTATGGTATTAAGCCTCACATGGTTTGCGAATCTCTTCCATTTTCCTTTCTTCCCTATGACCACGATAATGGTATTGATCCGCGATAGAGTCTAGATAAACTCAATCCGAGTGTCCTGTCATAGGTGTCCGTCGTCGACTTCCTCAAAGGCCTCATAGTTTTTGAGAATTTCATAACCCTTTAGTAGTTGTCCCGGAAAAATTGCTATAACCATAATGATACAAAAAATAAAAATTCCAAGGCGTAATATTCTTTTGGTAAAGCCCCCTTCATTCGGTGATCTTATTACATTCATAAGTTGTCGCGCGAGGTGGAAGTATATAGATGTACTTATATCATATTCCAAGTAATTTTCCTATTTATCCTTAACGATAATCCCAACTCAATTCACCATATATTTTCTTCAACTGACCCGGAGTATCATGACCACACTATTCTTGTTTACCTCTTACTCCTCTTTTTAAGTACCCACTTAGTTTCATTGGCGACGTATGAATACTTGCAAGTTACATAATCGTTCTTGCGTGATTCGTGTACATACATATCTATACATAGACATGTATCCATATCCGTATACATATTTGTGTCCATATTCATATCCATAGCATACCCGACAATGAAGGTTTGGTGGTTTTCGCAT
Source organism: Lycium ferocissimum (assembly GCF_029784015.1). Classification (NCBI taxonomy): domain Eukaryota; kingdom Viridiplantae; phylum Streptophyta; class Magnoliopsida; order Solanales; family Solanaceae; genus Lycium; species Lycium ferocissimum. The sequence continues at coordinate 6,004 of NW_026718641.1, read as the reverse complement.
ACCCGGCCACGACAAGGCTCGATGTCATACATACCAAAACACTTTTGTCTATCTGTAGTAACTTACCTCGTCATGCGGGAATTTTAGGAATGAATGACCTTCTTTATTTATAAGATCGTGCGATAGAGCCATGATATAAGGATTTCTCTTTCCTTAATCGTGTGTTATATATTTCAGAAATACTTGTAAAGAGAAAGGCTACGGCTTCAAGACGGGCGAGAAAAGTGAGGCTGAAAAGACGCCAACGGACATGGGGAAGGTGAGTCCCGAATGCGGCTCAATCTCGGTCCTCCCGCTCGGTGCCTATTTACGAGGAGTGGGGAGTCTCGCTCCGGTTCCTCCACCGGATATTCGAGCCAAGTTGTAAAAGAGGCCATTCATTTACTTACTCGGTTAGTTGTCACTCGAGACTCGGCGGCAAGGTACGGGGCAAGGTGATAGGTACTTGTTAGTGCAAGGGCCGTGATTTTATTAGCTTAAACCCGCTGAAATTTTTTGGGTCAAAGCCGGAAGAGGATCCTCAGAATTTTATTGATGGGATGTTGAGGACACTTTTGTTAATGCATGTTTCAGATGTGGAATCGGTGGAGTTAGCATCCTATAGACTCCGAGATGTCGCGGTTCATTGTTATACGGTTTGGATGGCTTCACGGGGAGTCAATACACGTCCCCCGGTATGGCAAGAATTTGTAGATGCCTTCCTCCGACATTACTTACCTCCTGAGGTTCGGCGGGCTAGAGCCGATAAATTCTTGAATCTTAGGCAAGGAAGTATGAGAGTTTTTAGAGTATAGTCTCCTTCATTCTTTGAGGGTATGCCGTCGTGTTAGCGGATATGGGTGATCGAGTACACCGATTGTGAGAGGCCTGGGCCACACTTGATGGATAGAGGCTTGACTGCGTCCCTTCAGGACAATATAGATATTTCACGCATCCAAGCCCATGCCCAGAATCTGGAGGAAAGCCAACAACAGCAAAGAAGTGAGCGTGAGCATGATAGAGGGTATAGCAAGAGGGCTAGGTCTTCGGGTCCGGTGAGTGAGTTTAGAGGTGGGCAAAGATAGCAGTTTTCTAGGCATTCAGGCCCTTCTATGACTAGTGCGCCTCCACGGTTTGCCACGAGCCACAAATTTGATTTACTTATTTCGAGCCGAGTCGAGTTTCGAGGGTTCGGGTTCTCGGTTCGGGGGTGATTCGGGTCGAGCAAGGCCACCGTGCCACGATGCTCCCCGATGCGGGAAGTTACATTGGGGCCAGTGTCGACTAGGCTCAGAGGTATGTTATGCATGCGGCCGGCCAGGCCATAACATGCGTAATTGCCCCTCGGTTGGTAGCAGGGGTAGGGCCTAGCTGTCAGGGTCGGCGGTGGGTCTTCCTCATCTATACACCCTGAGGCCAGTTCACACGCGCCAGTCAGCCATGGTAGAGGCAGGGGGAGAGCCCCCAGTTCTAGTGGTCTTCAGCACCATATTTATGCTTTGGCGGGACGCTAGGATCTTAAGTCTTCCCCCGATGTCATCACAGGTATATTATCAGTATTTTCTCATGATGTATATGCTTTGATAGATCTTGGCTCCATATTGTCATATATTACTCCATATATTGCGGATCGGTTTGGGGTCAAATCGGAGTCGATCAAATCTTTTGAGGTATCTACACCCGTTGGTGAACCGGTAATAGCTAGTCGAGTGTATGGAAATTGTGTAGTTGTGATTTGTGACCATCGTACTATGGTTGATTTATATGAGTTAAAGATGGTGGACTTTGATGTTATCATGGGCATGGATTGGTTCTCTTTTTGCTATGCCAATGTTAATTATAGAATGAAAATGGTTCGCTTCCAATTTTCGGGAGAACCAGTTTTAGAATGGAAAGGAAATACTGCATCCCCAAAAGGTAGGTTTATTTCCTATCTAAAGGCTAGAAAAATGATCACAAAAGGTTGCATTTACCATCTAGTTCGGGTTCAAGATGTAGAAGCTGAACCGCCAACTCTTCAGTCTGTTCCTGTGGTGAATGAGTTTTCGGATATATTCCGGAAGAGCTTCCGTGCCTCCTGGGGAAAGCGGAGATTGATTTCGCCATAGATGTGCTACCGAATACAAAGCCCATATCTATTCCTCCCTATAGGATGGCTCCTCAGAGTTGAAAGAGTTGAAGGAGCAATTAAAAGACTTGCTTGAGAAAGGCTTTATTAGGCCTAGTTCTTCCTCGTGGGGAGCACTTGTGTTGTTTGTACGGAAGAAAGATAGCTCCTTACGATTGACTATCGGCAGCTGAATAAAGTGACGATCAAGAACAAATATCCCCTTCCAAGGATTGATGATTTATTTGATCAATTGCAGCGCGCCAGATGGTTTTCAAAGATAGATTTGAGATCCGAATATCATCAAGTACGAGTTAGGGAGAAATATATTCCTAAGACAGCCTTCAGAACAAGATACGGCCATTTCGAGTTCCGGGTAATGTCATTTGGGCTAACTAATGCACCGGAAGTATTTATGGATTTGATGAACAATGTGTTCAGGACCTTCCTAGATTTATTTGTGATTGTATTCATCGATGATATCCTGGTATACTCTAGGTCTGAGGCGGAACACACAGATCATTTGCGTACTGTTCTTACAGTTCTTCAAACTCGAGAGTTATTTGCAAAATTTTCTAAGTGTGGGTTTTGTTTGAACTCAGTGACCTTTTTGGGGCATATTATTTCAGTCGATGGTATTCGGGTACACACCCAGAAGATTGAGGCCATGAATATTTCGCCAAGGCCCACAACCTCTATGGAAGTTCGTAGTTTTCTCGGCTTAGCAGGTTATTACAGGAGATTTGTAGAGGAATTTTTCTCTATTTCTGCACCACTCACGAAGCTAACCCAAAAATTAGCCAAATTTTAATGGACAGATGCTTGTGAACGTAGCTTCCAAGAGTTGAAGAGTAGATTAACCACCTTTGATCTGACACTTCCAGAGGGATCGGAAGGCTATGTTATCTATTGTGATGCCTCAGGCGTTGGGCTAGGGGCGTGTGTTAATGCAACATGGTAAGGTGATTGTGTATGCTTCAAGGCATTTATGGAAACACGAGAAGAATTATCCGACCCATGATCTTGAATTGGCTGCAGTGATTCATGCATTGAAGATGTGGAGACATTATTTGTACGACGTCCACGTTGATATTTATACAGATAATAAGAGCCTTCAGTAGATTTTCAAGTAGAAAGAATTGAATTTACGGCAACGGCGGTGGTTGGAATTACTGAAGGACTACGATGTTGATATCCTGTATCATCCTGGAAAAGCAAATGTCGTGGCTGATGCTCTTAGCCGTAGATCCATGGGAAGTTTATGCGATGTTCGCCGGAAAATAGAGATAGCTCGTAAGCTCCCGGCCCGAGAGCTCGAGTAGTGGACTCGGGCGGTATGCGAGCCATCATTTAAAATTCGGCGGTCTCGTCACTAGTAGTAGAAGTGAAAGAGCGTCAATATGAAGATCCCATGCTAATTCATTACAGAAATACACTTCCTCGAAAGGAGAAGTCATCATTTGAGATTCTGGAGATGGAGTTCTCCGATGCCGAGGCAGATTATGTATTCCTGATGTTGCAGGGTTACACCACCAAATGCTGAGAGAAGCCCATTATTCTCGTTATTTCGTTCACCCCTGAGCAACGAAGATGTATCATGATCTTAAATCTATATATTAGTGGAATGGGACGAAGAACGATATAGCAGAATTTGTAGCTCAATGTCCCAACTGTGAGCAAGTGAAAATTAAGCATCAAAAGCCGGGCGGATTGTTGCAAGCTATAGAAATTTCAACTTGGAAATGGAAGTGATTAACATGGACTTCATTACAGGCTTACCCCGTTCTCGACGTAAGTATGATTCTATATGGGTGATTGTGGATAGACTCACGAAGTCAGCTCATTTTTTACCGGTCAAAACTACATATGTAGCGGGAGATTATGCAAAGCTTTATGTTAGAGAGATAGTGTGAATTCACGGTGTTCCAGTATCTATTATCTCCGATAGAGGGACTCAGTTTACAGCCAATTTTTTGAAATCTTTTCGACAAGGTTTGGAGACTCAGGTGAGCCTTAGCACGGCATTTCACCCACAGACTGATGGACAAGCTGAACGTACCATTCAGACCCTTAAGGATATGCTACATGCATGTTTATTAGATTTTGGAGGTTGTTGGGATGATCATTTACCACTTATTGAATTTTCTTATAACAATAGCTATCATTCTAGCATCCAGATGGCCCCGTATGAGGCTTTATATGGGCAAAAGTGTAGCTCCCCAATTGGGTGGTTCGAAGTAGGAGAGACCAAGTTGATAGGGCAGGACTTGGTCCGTGAGCTATAGAGAAAGTCAAGCTTATACGAGGTCGATTATTAACAGCTCAGAGTCGCCAAAAGTCCTATGCAGATAATCGTCGAAGAGACTTAGAGTTCCAAATGAAAGATTTGGTATTTTTCAAGGTGTCGCCAATGAAGGCCGTCATGAGATTTGGCAAGAAGGGCAAGCTTAGCCCTCGGTACATTGGACCTTATGAGATTGTACGCAAGGTAGGCCGAGTGGCTTATGAATTAGATCTACCTCCGGATTTGGAGTCAGTTCACCCAGTTTTCCATGTATCGATGTTTCGTAAGTGCATTGGAGATCCTTCTAGAATTGTACCAATAGATGATGTCCAAGTTACCAAACAATTGTCTTATGAAGAAGTCCCCATTGCCATTTTAGATAGGCAAGTACGAACGCTCAGAACCAAAGAAGTAGCTTCAGTAAAAGTTTTATAGAGAAATAATAACAAAAAGAAAATGAATTGGGAAGCCGAAGAAGACATGAAGTTCAGGTACTCGTATTTATTTTCACCCTCAGAGGAGACTCAGGCGGAGACGTCATTAGCATTAGGCATGTAGTGTTTCCCTTGATGTTTTCCTGGTCATGTGTGGCCACGGTTATTGTTGTTGTTGTTGTAGCCTTGTGAGGCGATGTATTTTGGGTTGCTGTGCAGGATGGTAGTGCCATATTGTAGGGAAACTCTGGCGAAATTTTTATAGAATCCCCAAGAACCTAACATGTTATATCCCGTATTTTGTACATTGGGATATTCGAGCTAACCGCGATAAGTTAAGGACAAGACTATTTCGGGATACGAGGTAGAGACTTGTGAACCTCCGATTTTATTTTAAGGCACTGAAGTTGTTATAATTTTATTGGTATGGAATATTAAGGAAGATTAGGGGTTAAAAGTTAATTAAGGAAAGTTAATTATTTCATGAAAAAGGCCACATGTAATAGTAACATTAAAATACCACCCATGGCTTGGCTAATTTTGATTGCCTTAAGCCATGAGTGGTGGCATGTGTCCACCTTGTATGGGCTATGTATTTGTATATATAGATGAGTGATGACAAAGCAAGACTTATTCATCATTTATACAACTCAAGAAACTTGGAGAAAGAAGGAGAAACTTTCGGCCATAGCTAGCCGAAATTGGTGCCAGTGAATATTGATCAAAAAATAATTTTCGTCTAGCATTTTCAGCAATTGGAAGGTCCTTATTAACGTGGAGTAGTTGTTGGAGCAATCAAGCCATTCATTTTTTACAAATTGTACAACCTAATGAGTTGAGAAGTTAAGAGGAAAAGGTAAGGTTTAATCTTCTTTTACATGTGTTATGGATGGTTTGAACGTGTTGTAGTGTGTAAAAATGGATGAAATTCATGGAACCATGTATTTTGATGTTAAGCCGTGTATGGGCTGTTTTGTGTAGAAGGAATGAACTAAATTTACTTAGTAATTTTTGGTTGTTGTTATTGTGGATTCTATGATGAAAATGAAGGTTTAATGGTTCAAGTTGAAGTTGTAATCGTTGTGGGTTGTTGTAAGCTAATGTGATTTTAATATAGTTTCTTGTGTTTATGAGAATGAAGTTGTTAACGTGTGAATTTTTTGGTATAGTTCATGAATTTTGGGAAAAGGGAATGTGTTG
>NW_026718640.1:0-13227 GCF_029784015.1 Lycium ferocissimum | reverse complement strand
CTTACAAACAACACGGTGCTCCCTACGAGGGACGAACTGGGTACGATAACGCCTTTCTCCACAGCAAATCCTTTAGTACTCCTTGACTCCCTCAATTACGCAGGAACCATTCTATAAGGAGGAATAGATATGGGCTTAGTATCCGGATGGTACACCCGATAGTAGAATAAATCTCTCGTTAGGAAGACACGGAGAGCTCATCGAAAACACACACGAAACTCATTCTATGAAAGACGCCAGTTGAAGAGTTGGTGACCTTGCTTCTATATCCTGAACCCGAACTAAATGATAAATATAACATTTAGCAATCATCTTCCTTGGCTTTAGGTAGGAAATAAACCTACCTCTCGAAGATGCTGTATTATCCTTCAATTATAGAACTAGCTCTCCTGGAAGCTGGAAACGAACTATTTTTTTTCTACAATCAACATTGGCATAGCAAGAAGCCAACCAATCCATACTCATAATAACATCAAAATCTACCATATTCAACTCAATCAAATCTGCCATGGTGCGATGGTCACAGACTATAACAACATAATTACTATATACCTGACTAGCTATCACTAGGTCACCAACGGGTGTAGACACTTCGAAAGGTTTAATTGGCTCAGGTTTCACCCCAATACAATCAGCAACATAAGGAGTCATATATGACTGTGTAGAGCCTGGATCAATCAATGCATAGACGTCATAACGAGCTACTGATAATATACCCGTGACAATATCAGGGGAAGACTCGAGATTCTGTCACCCAACCAATGCATAAATACGTTACTGAGGACCACTCGAATTGGGCGCTTCTCCTTTACCTCTACCACGAACTGCTGGTGTCTGTAAGCTCTACCCCGGAGGGCGTACCGATGATGAAGAACTAGCTACTGATCCTGTGGGCTGAACCGTACCACTACTACTTCGGAATGGACACTCACACATAATATGACATGACTGGCCGCAAGCATAACACACATCAAAACCTAATCAGCACTTTCCCTAATATATCTTACCGCACCGAGTACATCATGGTAAGGGTGGTCTCATCCGACTTGAATCACACCTAAACTGAGAATCCGAAACCCTGAAACTCTGACCCGGTCCGGAGTAAATAAGTCGATCAAATCTCTGGCCCGCAATTTGTAGAGGTGCACTAGTCGATGTATGTCCTGAGTGCCTAGAATACATCTGCCTCTGACCCCCTCTAAACTCACTAACAGGACCTGAGGATCTAGCCCTCTTACTATAACCCTTATCATGCTCACACTCACTCCCTCATTGTTGCTGCCGCTATTCCAAATTCTAGGCATGGGATTGAATGCGAGAAATATCCATACCGCCTTGAAGTGAGGCCATCAAACAGTCATCCATCAAATATGGCTCCAAACCATTCACAAATCGGTTAACGCAATCCCCCATATCAGCTACCATGGCTAGAGCATACCTGGCTAAAGAATTAAAATGAAGGCTATACTCCAGGGCAGTCATATTCCCTTGTCTAAGATTCAAGAACCTATCTTGCTCTAGCCCGTCAAACATCTAGCCGCAAATAGTGTCGGAAGAAAGCATCTACAGACTATTGCCATACCGGTGGAGGTGTGTTAACTCCTATAGAAGATATCCAAATAGCATACTAATGAACTGCAACATCCCGTAATCTATAGGAGGCCAACTCTATCTACTCAATATCTGAAGCATGTATTCTAATTTCCACAACTAACCAACTCGCTACACCACTATTTAACGACTTTATCTCTGTAAATACACATAAAGTAATACCAATAAAGAGAGATTCTTGTTCTTAGTAAAGCAGCAATATCCTCAATATTCACTTCGAATCCAAGCCAAAATCCACTGCCACACAATGTTATAGTCACCACTATACACCACCCGAGCCTTAATTAGTTGAAACCACTCAAATCACTCTACTTTTTGTGACACAAGTGCCCTTATGTGTTGCTGAACTCTCAAATCTGTTTTGGAGCGAAAAATGAGGTTTTTTGTCCTTATATAGGTGGGTAAAGTCTGTGAAAACCGACTCAATAATTGACCTCCGCGAACGCGAGGTCCTCTCATGAACGCGATGGTCTGGATTTTCCATGTCCATCGTGAAAGCGAGGCCATATAGCAAACCCGAAGGGCAATTCTGCCCAATTCATCCAATTTTTCATCTTCCGCCCATTTGACCTCCAATCCTTCCAATACTTCTCATACATTGTCGTAGACGCTTATGACCATAAAATAGGCGCATATCACTCCAGTGCTCACAATTAAGCAATTGACACCTATGGAACTCAACGTCCAAACTACGAGGTGTAGCAATTCTTCATCACCCTAGCATAGTTCATATGATACTCTCTATCAAACCCATTTACTATTCTCCTAAGAACTTATCAATTCACAACTATAAGTGATTAGAGAGTAGAAGTATTACATTTTTGAAGTTCAATCCTCTTGAATTCAGATTCTAGGGTTCTTTTGTCGAAGATGAAGACTCAATCGATAATCCATGGAATAGATGAGGATTCTAGCGTTAATTTTTGTTAGATTGATGTAATAATCAATGGGGTTTGGGTAGTAACTCACCTTGGATGCTTTGTGGAAGCCCTAGGGTGTTTTCTCTCCAAAAAGACGGTTTAGAATGAAGTGGAATTTTTTTTTCGGAGTTGGGTACATATAAAATTCGAAAAAAGGTCATTTCAGGCATAATTTGGCCTAGCGTGTCGCCTCGGGCATCGCAGGGGGTGGCGTACTAGGTATATATTATAGGACCTAATGAATTTTATTTTTTATTGTGATTTTAGCCTGGTGCGGCGCCCTAGGCCCTTTTGACATCATTCGGGAAAATGGGTATAACTCCTAGCGCGATGCTCTGTTCAGCCTCCACAACATATCGTTGGAAAGTTATTTCAAAGATCTACTGTTACACCTCGCATTCTTGCACATTTGGATAGTCCGAGATAATAGTGAGAAGTTAAGGACGAGGCTATGTTCCAAGATCATTTTAACGCATAAGTAGGTTATGAGTATTATTTATGGACATTAGTAGTATGAAATAATGAGAAAGGTTAAGGGTAAAAAAGGAAAAATTCGGAAAAGGGTTCATGGAAATATTATGGAAGGCTAAGGGTAAAATGGTAACTTCACAAGTATTCAAGAAAATGGAAGAATTCTCTAGGAAATGGAGAAAGGAACATGTGACCATTTCATAAGTGAAGGGGGCAAGGTGTAAATATGGGTGGACTAAAGCGTAAAAGGAAAGACCTTTGGTCCTCTTTGACCAAGTGAGAAAAGTCAAGAAAAGAAAAGAAAAATCTAGGAAATGAAAGAAAATTCTAGAGAGGGAACAAGAGGGACAAGTGAACATACTTGAGGGACCTAAACATAATTATGGAAAAGTATTGGAAGACATGTATATATATATATATAGTCATCCTTTTAATCCAAGAAAGAAAGAAAGAAAGAAACAAAAGAAAAAAAGAGAGAGGGAGTCACGGCCATGGCTGGCCGAACTCAGCCATGGCAAGTGATCATGGAAAAGATTTATTTTCCTCTTGTTTTCTTACTAATTAGGAGGCCCTCGTCGACATGGAGTAGTTGTTGAAGGAAGAAAACCATTCGTTCTTGCAAAGGATGCCATAGCCGAGTATTGAAGGGAACAAAGAAGGTGAGGTTCAATCTTCTCTTTTATGTGTTATGAGTGGTTTATGCATGTTGTTGAATGTAGAAATGATGGAAATTCATGAAATATTGCATGCTCAAGTTGGGCCGTGTGAAGTGTTGTGTGGCCGTGTGCATAGTTGAAGGTTTAGAAGTAATGAATTAATTGAATTTAGCATGTTTATGTGTTGTTGGAGAGTGTAGAACATGAATGAAACTCATAGGATTATGTATGTTGAGGAATGGGCCGTGTAGGGGCTGTTTGGTATGTAAGGAAGGAATTGAGGTATCTTGTATGTTGGTTGTCGTCGTAATGAATTCTATAACGTAAAATGAAGAGTGATGATCCAAGTTGAAGCTATAAGTTGTGTGGGCTGATTTGGAGCTTAATGTGATTTGAATATGTTTTCTTGAATTTATGGAAGTAATGTTGTTGATGTATGGAATTGTTGATATAATTTATGAATTTGAAAGAGATAAATGTATTGTTGGTGTCCTTATGGTATTTAGAAGATTTCGGGTACTATGGTAGGTTGTTTGGATTGTTTGAATATAGTAGAGATTTCTTGACGCGTTCTTGAAACTCGTTTAAGTGGTCTCGGATTAATACTTAAACATGCGAGCATTGATGTTACCTTGAAAGCATGTGGTTGGAATGTGGTCGAAATATGTGGACATGACTTGTTAATGTTAGAATATATTTGGAGATGCTATTGTTGGTTTTGTTGTTGATATTGTGGCCGAGTTCCATTCTCGGGTTGCTATTGTTGAATTGGGCCGAGTCATATTCTCGGGATGGTGTATTTACAAGGGAAATGCTGCCGAAATTTCGGTAGGCAAGTGTACCTTAAGATTCAATCACTAAAGGCTTCTAACCAAGGTTTGGTAAATGCGACCATTTGTAGATTTTGGCGGAGTTGGAGCTCGAATTTGGAGAAGCGTGAGAAGCGGAAAAGGTATGTAAGGCTTCACCCTTCTTTCTATGGCATGTCTTAGGCATACTAAGTTGGATACGGGCCTCGGGGATCATTCCTATTCTTGAAATCCAAGATTGAAATTCGTTACTATTCATTCGGTAGAGAATTGAAGTAGAACTTGCACAAAATGTTGGAAAAACTTCTTAGACATCCAACTTACACAAATAGGACTCGATTACCCTAAGACTCTCTAAGTGATGCTATGAATTGTAATATACGTAAATTTGATACGCCGCCTCATTTGACTCGAGGTGGGCCCACTATTCCCGAACTCTCTCTTATTGTCCTATTTGACTTATTTTCATTCTATAGTTAAGGAAAGTTCTTGGTTATTACTTTAACTACTAAATAATAGTCGCTTTAACAAATCCATTGATTCCAAAACACGATTCTTTTCCTCCTATGGCTCCCTTCGGTTTATTTCAATATTACAGTTAAAGGAAACTTTTAGATATTATTCCGACTACTAAATAAGAATTGTTTTAACTAAACCCTTGACCCCAATGCATGACTTTCTTTTCTAAAAAGTTTATAAATATTTTCCAAAATATTCTTTTTCTTCAAAAACCCGGTTTACAATATTGAAAGTCTTAATGACTAAAGCGACGACTATGATTCTACGATGCCTATGTTCCTATGATGCCTATGACCCTATGAATACTATGATCCCATGACGACTACGATCCTATGATGACTATGATGACTATGGTTCTATGATACCTATGATTCTATCATGACAATGATGATGTCGAGATATGCTATGTCTATGACCCGATACGCTATGATATATTCTATGTTGATAGTCTCGCCTTATGATTATCATTCCTTGAGGTGGGACGGAAGCGACCATGATTATTCCATAATGCGATCGGAGGTTTCCGACCTTACGTCACTCCGATAAGTACATAAATTCCTTGGGCTCTCTTGCATGCTAAATATGAACATGGGTTGGGGGGATGGGATACTTGAATACTTAGAAATTGGGAAGGAACTATGTTTCATTGCCACACAGGTCGACCACTTATCATCCGGACGCGGGATGCCGGACGCGGGATTTATGGCGGGCGGAGTATTCGGCGCTATGTGGGCGAGCCGCCTCGTGCGGTACTATGACTGATATGACCAAGTAAGCATGCGTGGCATCCGCCCCGGGGCACTCATATGCACGAGTTACTGCGTTATCCTATGATATGTTCTATGTTCTCTATGCGGTATATGACTCACATGTACAGGTCACAGCTTGACATGACATGTTCTATGTTTCTACGCGGTTATTGTTCATGTATACATTTCTTACTATGTTATTATTCATGCCTTACATACTCAGTACATTGTTCGTACTGACGCCCCTTCTTGTGGGCGCTGCGTTTCATGCCACGCAGGTACCCCCAGACGAGTAGAAGTCATTATAGAAGATGTTCCAGCAATGTTGGCAAGCTCCACTCACCCTGGAGAGTTGCTGAGTCAGCATGCTATGGTCCATGATTACAGTTAGAGACTTTGCGGACGAGTCGTGAGTCTAGAGTGTCGGCCTAAAAACGAGTTCCACTTGGTTGAGGTATTTTTATTTTACGGAGCCTCAAATTTACAAGCGTGTTTACTCGAGAAACGACGAAAAGATTTTGAAAAAAAAATTTACTATGTATTTTACTTTTCTTTGTCTGTGAATCCAAGAGAACATGTGTGTACTAAGAGTCCGAGGGTTCGCTCGGCTCCGAATATGGGGTCGGGTGCCCATCACACCCTCGGTAAAGTCGGGGTGTGACAAAGTGGTATCGAGAGCGGAGTCGGTCTAAGGGTTGTCTGCAAAGTCGTGTCCAGTAGAGTCCTGTTTATGGGTGTGAAGCCGGCCACATTTATAAACAGGAGGCTGCGGGGCATTTAGGAATTGTTGACCTTCTTTCTGTCCTATGATCGTGCGATAGAGCCAAGTCCTAGGAAGAAGAAATTCCTTATATAAGTTTCCCGTACGATGAGAGAAGCGGCGAAAGAGAATACCGCGAACAAGAAAAATATGAGACGTGTTGGAAAGGTTATGGGTCCGGCATGGCGGCGAAGGTGTGATCGCTACCCTCGAGGATCCGGAGGCCCAGGACGAGAAGTAGTTATACATGCAAGTGGAAAGTGAACATCGAACCGAAAAGGGCAAAACAGTCATTGTAGAAGAAAGGACGTATTACGAAAATGTCTCGGAAGGCGGTAAGTTTTGGTTGGCTCTAGATTAGATAATAAAGGGTATACGAGGAAGGAGACGCGAAAATATCGCATTAAGGCATTGAATTCCACCAAAGTTTCGAAGTTAAGCGTGCTCGGGGAGAGCAATTCTATGATGGGTGACCCCCTGGGAAGTGAACCAAAAGCTCTACAAATTGAGATGCAAGGGACGAGTGAGCAGTTAAGAGTAACCTAAGGAAAACAAGAATATATGGATGGATGGAGACCTTAAGGGAATGCGTAAAATGAGGTGGGTTAGTTCGAGAAAGAGACGAAAAAGTGTGTCACGGCCCTAGCACTAGGATAGGCTTGAACAGCGTTTGGACGCGTCTTGTGGGCCTGTCAGTAGTAATTGAATATATGTATATGTGAAGGTGTAGGATATCCCAAATGTGATGGAATCAGTGGACACGTGAATCCCAACAACCGAAGTCACGGTACAGAAGGCAATAATTGAGAAAAGGGTACCGAAGTTCGAGTGACACCAAGAGTAAATGGTACAAGTGTTGTAAAGCAAGCTATTATTATTCTACTGTAGATTGAGATTGGGAATGAGGACATGAGACGAAGTATAAACGGATAATGGTATAGGTACACCCAAAAGGGAAGCGGGTGAGAGGAATGTAAGGATGAGATAGAGACGAGTTGTGTGATGCGGTAATATGTTTTGATATGGATGTTTGGATCACAAGCTGAAACCCTCTTCATGGAAACAAATTAGTAAGATCGAAGACCGGAAACAAGCGGATAGGAGTCAAAATGGTATTGGATAGCCTAAGAGATAGTACGAAGGACAACAAAAGCTATAAAAAGGGAGCTCCCCCGAGGTGCTTATGCGACCTTATAAGACTAGTTGAACATTCGAGGACGAATGTTCTAAAAGGGGGGAAGGATGTTACACCTCGCATTCTTGCACATTTGGATAGTCCGAGATAATAGTGAGAAGTTAAGGACGAGGCTATGTTCCAAGATCATTTTAACGCATAAGTAGGTTATGAGTATTATTTATGGACATTAGTAGTATGAAATAATGAGAAAGGTTAAGGGTAAAAAAGGAAAAATTCGGAAAAGGGTTCATGGAAATATTATGGAAGGCTAAGGGTAAAATGGTAACTTCACAAGTATTCAAGAAAATGGAAGAATTCTCTAGGAAATGGAGAAAGGAACATGTGACCATTTCATAAGTGAAGGGGGCAAGGTGTAAATATGGGTGGACTAAAGTGTAAAAGGAAAGACCTTTGGTCTTCTTTGACCAAGTGAGAAAAGTCAAGAAAAGAAAAGAAAAATCTAGGAAATGAAAGAAAATTCTAGAGAGGGAACAAGAGGGACAAGTGAACATACTTGAGGGACCTAAACATAATTATGGAAAAGTATTGGAAGACATGTATATATATATAGTCATCCTTTTAATCCAAGAAAGAAAGAAAGAAAGAAACAAAAGAAAAAAAGAGAGAGGGAGTCACGGCCATGGCTGGCCGAACTCAGCCATGGCAAGTGATCATGGAAAAGATTTATTTTCCTCTTGTTTTCTTACTAATTAGGAGGCCCTCGTCGACATGGAGTAGTTGTTGAAGGAAGAAAACCATTCGTTCTTGCAAAGGAGGCCATAGCCGAGTATTGAAGGGAACAAAGAAGGTGAGGTTCAATCTTCTCTTTTATGTGTTATGAGTGGTTTATGCATGTTGTTGAATGTAGAAATGATGGAAATTCATGAAATATTGCATGCTCAAGTTGGGCCGTGTGAAGTGTTGTGTGGCCGTGTGCATAGTTGAAGGTTTAGAAGTAATGAATTAATTGAATTTAGCATGTTTATATGTTGTTGGAGAGTGTAGAACATGAATGAAACTCATAGGATTATGTATGTTGAGGAATGGGCCGTGTAGGGGCTGTTTGGTATGTAAGGAAGGAATTGAGGTATCTTGTATGTTGGTTGTCGTCGTAATGAATTCTATAACGTAAAATGAAGAGTGATGATCCAAGTTGAAGCTATAAGTTGTGTGGGCTGATTTGGAGCTTAATGTGATTTGAATATGTTTTCTTGAATTTATGGAAGTAATGTTGTTGATGTATGGAATTGTTGATATAATTTATGAATTTGAAAGAGATAAATGTATTGTTGGTGTCCTTATGGTATTTAGAAGATTTCGGGTACTATGGTAGGTTGTTTGGATTGTTTGAATATAGTAGAGATTTCTTGACGCGTTCTTGAAACTCGTTTAAGTGTCTCGGATTAATACTTAAACATGCGAGCATTGATGTTACCTTGAAAGCATGTGGTTGGAATGTGGTCGAAATATGTGGACATGACTTGTTAATGTTAGAATATATTTGGAGATGCTATTGTTGGTTTTGTTGTTGATATTGTGGCCGAGTTCCATTCTCGGGTTGCTATTGTTGAATTGGGCCGAGTCATATTCTCGGGATGGTGTATTTACAAGGGAAATGCTGCCGAAATTTCGGTAGGCAAGTGTACCTTAAGATTCAATCACTAAAGGCTTCTAACCAAGGTTTGGTAAATGCGACCATTTGTAGATTTTTGGCGGAGTTGGAGCTCGAATTTGGAGAAGCGTGAGAAGCGGAAAAGGTATGTAAGGCTTCACCTTCTTTCTATGGCATGTCTTAGGCATACTAAGTTGGATACGGGCCTCGGGGATCATTCCTATTCTTGAAATCCAAGATTGAAATTCGTTACTATTCATTCAGTAGAATTGAAGTAGAACTTGCACAAAATGTTGGAAAAACTTCTTAGACATCCAGAACTTACACAAATAGGACTCGATTACCCTAAGACTCTCCTAAGTGATGCTATGAATTGTAATATACGTAAATTTGATACGCCGCCTCATTTGACTCGAGGAGGTGGGCCCACTATTCCCGAACTCTCTCTTATTGTCCTATTTGACTTATTTTCATTCTATAGTTAAGGAAAGTTCTTGGTTATTACTTTAACTACTAAATAATAGTCGCTTTAACAAATCCATTGATTCCAAAACACGATTCTTTTCCTCCTATGGCTCCTTCGGTTTATTTCAATATTACGATTAAAGGAAACTTTTAGATATTATTCCGACTACTAAATAAGAATTGTTTTAACTAAACCCTTGACCCCAATGCATGACTTTCTTTTCTAAAAAGTTTATAAATATTTTCCAAAATATTCTTTTCTTCAAAAACCCGCTTTACAATATTGAAAGTCTTAATGACTAAAGCGATGACTATGATTCTACGATGCCTATGTTCCTATGATGCCTATGACCCTATGAATACTATGATCCCATGACGACTACGATCCTATGATGACTATGATGACTATGGTTCTATGATACCTATGATTCTATCATGACAATGATGATGTCAGATATGCTATGTCTATGACCCGATACGCTATGATATATTCTATGTTGATAGTCTCGCCTTATGATTATCATTCCTTGAGGGGGGAATGAGCGACCATGATTATTCCATAATGCGATCGGAGGTTTCCGACCTTACGTCACTCCGATAAGTACATAAATTCCTTGGGCTCTCTTGCATGCTAAATATGAACATGGGTTGGGGGATGGGATACTTGAATACTTAGAAATTGGGAAGGAACTATGTTTCACACACACACACACACACACACACACACACACACATCCACATGGACGCGGGATGCCCGACGCGGGATTTATGGCGAGCCGGGTATTCGGCGCTATGTGGGCGAGCCGCCTCGTGCGGTACTATGACCCGATATGACCGTAAGCATGCATGGCATCCGCCCCCGTGGGCACTCATATGCACGGTTACTCGTTATCCCATGATATGTTCTATGTTCTCTATGCGAAGATATGACTCCTATGTACAGTCACGGCTTGACATGACATGTTCTATGTTTCTACGCGGTTATTGTTCATGTATACATTTCTTACTATGTTATTATTCATGCCTTACATACTCGGTACATTGTTCGTGCGACGCCCTTGTGGGCGCCGCGTTTCATGCCACGCAGTACCCCGTACAGTAGAAGTCATTATAGAAGATGTTCCGGCAATGTTGGCAAGCTCCACTCACCCCGGAGAGTTCTTTGAGTCGGCATACACGTGCTATGGTCCATGATTACGGTTAGAGACTTTGCGGACAGTCGTGAGTCTAGAGTGTCGGCCCTAAAAACAAAGTTCCTTTCGGTTGAGGTGTTTTTATTTTACGGAGCCTCAAATTTACAAACTGTGTTTACTCGAGAAACGACGAAAAGATTTTGAAAAAAAAATTTACTATGTATTTTACTTTTCTTTGTCCTGTGAATCCAAGAGAACATGTGTGTACTAAGAGTCCGAGGGTTCGCTCGGCTCCGAATATGGGGTCGGGTGCCCATCACACCCTGGTAAAGTCGGGGTGTGACATCTACAACTTTGATGCTTTAAGTTTTCTCAAATTCTCAACGAATTTTCACTAAATTAGGTTGGAAGGCAGATGTATTGAAAACTTAGCCGATTTTATCGAATTTTAAGCGCCTTACTATTAGCCGTCTTGCGACGATCATATCTCCCTCTTCTAGTCTCTGATTGGCCTGGTCCTTGTATGAATGGAAAGGAATTGCTATGTACAACTTCATTAAGGGTACTTTCCCAAATTCCCAACTAATCAAGGGGTTATGGCTGCCCGAAGTAACCCTACCAACAATTTTCGCAAAACATTCAAACCTTCAGTTTTTTCACTAAAACTCTAACGATACGAGTCTAATCTTAGTTCTAAGATACGGGGTGTAACAACAACAAACTCTGCACTCAGAAAAGACTGCAGCAATGTAGCATCAAAGACAAACAAGTACCGGTAGGCATCATAGGCCGACAATAATTAGTTCGCATATATAAAGAAAGAAATCAACAAATAGGCATATAAGCAGTTAAATATAGTCACTAAGCACATCCACGTAAGACTTGCAGTAATATGAACCACTATACATCTCAGTAGTCTACAATCATAGCCTAAGCGGAAACCTCTAGTCCTCGAATCCATCAAGTGTCTGGGTAAGTGATCAACAAGCACACTGGCAACTCAAATGAATCATCAACCAAGGAATCAATGCGGAAACGTACCATACAATATAATAAATGCAACAACTAGAATCACTGAGATGAGGGGAGGTAACATAAATGCTGGTGCGATGCAATGCAATGCATTGGCCAACTGTCTCATACCATACAAACATGCTAAAGACGAAAATCTCCATATCTCGATAATCATGACCCATGGCGGACCCGCAAAGTGTATGTACCAGTCACACCGTACATGGCCCAGAGATAACTTCCACAATGGTAGCCATTCCCCAACCGGCTCTGCACACAGCCCAGAGGTGACTTTCATACATTCTTCCTTATCATACATTTCTGTAATCTTTTTCTATCAATTACTTCACTGGAACTGCACCACATTACCATGAGAAATGCAGATGAAATGCATGCATGAATGTCGAATTCAATAATAATCATGAGGGTGAATAAACATGACAACATCCGTAAATCAACTACTATTAAGAGTAAGCACTAGATCACTCAACATAAACAGATGAGTCATTTCTCCCTTTCCATTATGCATCCACATGGTAAAGTTGGCTCACTAATAATCTAGTAACTTTCTTTAAATAATTTCTCCTCTTGTTCTTCTTGCACTACACCCCAAAATTTAACTAATTACTCATATAATTAATTTTTTGATCTCAATTCACTTAATTATAATTGTTTTCAACACACTTCATATACTCATTATCATAATCATGTGCTATAACACTATTCCATAGCCTCTTTATGCACACCCCAACAAATTATTTCCAACCATCGTCGCCCCACTTTTAAGTCTGAAATCATTTCGGGACTTTATCTTCTTATACAACAACTCTTTATTTGCATACTTGACTATGACCAAATCCTCTTAGCTCTGGTAAATTTGCTCATGTTGGACAGTTTAATTTCCTAGTCCCAAAATACGAGTATTGGAGCTTAGACCGTATTTCATTCAAACAAATGTCGAACCTGGACGAAACTTATTTTCTTCGATTTGTTTAACTTCTAATCCTTACGACATATCAGTACTATCATTATAACCACCTATAATGTCACGACCCTAGTTACCGATCGTGCGGGCACCTACCGTATTATCACTAGTAGGCGAACCCTTAGCCGTTAACCCACTAATCACTAGCTACTTTTAACTTCTTTAATCATTTATACTTAAACAATCAATGATCATGTGAGTGAATAAATAGTTTACCAAGTCATAAATAATAAATAATATAAGTACGGAAGTCTTAACTATTACACCCCTAAAATCGGAAAGTCATCGTACAAGGACTCTAACCAACAATGTCTAAAGAATGAAGTATATCTCAAATACAAAACAAATA
>NW_026718639.1:0-12608 GCF_029784015.1 Lycium ferocissimum | reverse complement strand
ATAATCACGACCCGGCCCTTAAAATCTAGCTCTCTTGCTTACCTTCTATAAACATCACGTTCACCTTGGGGAGGTTTTTCCCCTTCGAGATTGGGAGGGCTTGAATTCAAATGTCCACCCCGTGAATCCCTTTGGGCAATTTTTGAATGAGGGGCCCTAGGTCCTAAACCCCGTACACTCTATCCCCCTATGGGCCACCATCTTCGGGCTATCTAAAAGAAAAAATTGAAGGCTATACCCGGCGCCATCCCCCTTGCTTGATTAAAAATCTATCCGCTCACCCGGATCGGGGGTAAGGCCAATAAAGGCATCAACAAACTCTTGCCACACGGAGGAGGCGCATTTTCTTTGTTATACCGTATTAACGTCTCGGGACGATCTTGTGTTAACTATGATAAGTTAAGGTTAGGACCATTCCAAGCAAAGTGAGTCGGGACGTGTGACCTTCGATTTTGTCATAAGACCTAAGTGTGTATGATTTTTTTTTGACATGGATCATTTAGGAAAAAATTGGGACCAAAGATGGAATATTTGAAAGTGGCCAATTATTGAAAGAAAGAGAGGGAGTAAAACAAGCGATGTGGTCGCCACCTTTGGGAGTGGGCCATGGCCACATGGTTGGCCATTATTTGTAATAAAGGATGACTAAGGGACCATTATATCATCATCTTCATTAACTAGAAAAATCAAGAAGATTGGAGAGCAAGAACAACCACCCATTCGGCCAAGAACAAGAACAAGTGAGTCCAAGATTTAGCCACCAAAAAAATTATTTCTTCAAGCAAACCTACTAATTCAAGTAAGCTTTTTGTAACGTGGAGTTGTTGTTTCAAGCGTTGGATTGTTCGTTTTCATCCTTGGCCAACTTTGGATAAGTCGAGAGTTGTGTAGAAAGGTAAGTTCTAATCTTGTTTTATGAGTTATGGAAGGCTTATGTGTTGTTGTATGTTGATATGGATGAAATTCATGAGATATGGCAACATGAAGTTGAGCCGTGTGCTATGGTGTTTGGCCGTGTGCATGGGTATTGTGTGTCTAAGTGATGAACTAAGTTTATGTAGTATGTTTGGTTATTGTGGAGTGTTGAAACAAATGAAAATCATCAATATGTATGTATGTAAGGATGGCCGAATATAGCCTCTTATATGTGTCAAGAAATGAATTATTTTTCTTGGAATTTTGGTTGTTGTTGTTATGTGGATTCTATGTTGGAAATAAGAGTTTAATGATTCAAATTGGTATGGTAAGTGTTATGGGCTGATTTGGAAGATTTTGTGTATTTAGTGTAATTTTTATGTTTATGAAAATGGCATGGTTGGGAGTGTGGATTGTCGAGTAAATCATAATTTGAAATCGAGAATGTGTTAGAGTTGAGGTTCTCGGTTTGGGGACCATTTCGGGTGGATTGGAGTATTTGTTGGGTTGTTAGAAATATTGTGTGAATTGTTTAAAGAGTTCTTGAATATTGTTTGAATGGTCTTGGATTGATAATTGGATATGTGTTAGTTTGATTACTTGTTGGTTTGTATGTATGTAGTCGTAGTAAGTATAATTGGAATATTGTTGGAATGTGTGGAGAAGGATTATTAATGTTCGAATGTGTTTGAATTGATTATGGATATTGTTGGAATGATTGTTGGTGTTGTTGTGTTGTTGAATTTGGCCGAGTTAGATTCTCGGGGTTGGTCTATTGTGGGAAGTGCGCCCAAATTTCTATAGAATTATGTGTTAGTTTGGAAATGAGCTTTCCGAATGCTTATAGTTGACGTTGGTATTTATTAATGTTATGTAGATCTTGGAGAATTCGAGATATAAGTTTGATTGGATTAGCGTTGTGTGCGAGCGAGGTATGTAAAGCTTAACTCTTCTTTCTTTTGGCATGTCTTAGTTGTACATAGGCTACGATACGAGCCTCGAGGAAACTCTATTCTCACAATCCGAGCATGTCTATAATTCGCGTTTGTCTCTTGGTATTCGTACGTTGATGTGAGAAAAATGTTGGTTTTGATGTTGTTGGAAAAATTGATTTTAAAGTTGCATAAAAACTTGGTTTTCAAAAGAGTTTTATTCTTAAACGATGTTGAAACTACGAACGCTCATAACTTTCGACTAAGGGCTCGATTGCCTCGATATCGTTGTGGGAGGTTGTATGACGTGTGATGAGTATGTTTTCCATAGGCGGGCCCGGCTCTCGTTGACACTCGTCCGTGGGTCCCGCGACCTTCCTTTGTACTTTTCTCGATGACGTTTGAAAGAGTTTGGTATGACGATTTTCCCCGATCCCCAAGTATGGTAATTTTACTTACTTTTGAACTTATGATAACGATTTTACGTATATGGTTACCTCACGACTCGCTCGTGCGTGTTGTTGGTACATCTTTCGCCCCGCCCGGGCCGGTTACGTTGTCGCGCGCACTATGATATATTCCGGTGTTATGCCGGTTACTGCTCCCGAGACCTCCCATAGGGCCGGGTTCCGTTTACGGAGTTATGCCGTGATACGGTTACGACGCGTCGTGATGATGTGTTATGTTCGGGGTTGTACGAGATTTGAAACCTTCGGTGTTATGTCGTGTTATGGCGCGCATCGATGCGGGCGACCATATTTTCGTGCCCTTTGCATGCTTTTTGTTTTGAAAATAAAACATTTGGCATTTTTGAAAAATGTACTTACTTTCTGTATTTCCGTTTCGGGAAAGCGTGACTCGTATTTATTTATCGTATTTTCTCGCTTGCATACTCGCACATATTTCGTCACCCCCTTTTCTTCGGGGTGCGTTTTTATGCCCGTTGTGCACGACGCCGGCGCTTGGCGATCCGCCGCCAGGAGACCCATCCCGCCGTGTTGAGTGCTCCTTTTATCCCGAGCTCATATCTTGATATATACCGATCGGGACGACATATGCGTGTGTGTGTTCGGGGCACGGCGGGGCCCCGTCCTTCATATGATTCTCGTTGGTTTGTTTAGAGGCCCGTAGACGTATATGGGTCGCGTGCAGTCACCCCGTACAGGTGTTCGTATGTTATACGTTTCAGGGCGATCCTATTAGCCGTGCCTTGTCGGCTTGCATATATATATATATATTTCTGGGTCGTTGTGCCATTGATAGCCTTGCGCTTCTATGTATGTGTATGGTTGTGTTTGAGACAGCGTTTTGATATTTGTATGCGCGTGAGCCGCCTTGTGGTGATTCGGATTTGATAAGTGTTTGGGTGCCCAACTCGGGCACTAGTCCGCGCCTACTGGTGGGTCGTGACATTCTTGGCCGACACCTCCAATTATTGTACCATAAACCGCCACATCTCGAGTCTATATGATGCTAACTCCACCGACTCGGCCCCGTAAGCATGAATAATCCGCAACGTTCTTAGCATCTCATCAATGAAGCCTTGTGATCTTTCATCCCGCTTTGGACCCAAAGAATTCGTGAGGATTTAGGCTCATGAAGTCACTTCGGCTCGTACTACTAAGCGATCACTTGGCCCCACATTCCGTCGTTGTGCCCGAGTGGCAACCAACCGAGTCAATAAATTAATAGCTCCTGGCCACTTGCTTGACCCGAAGTGGCCGGTGGAGGAACCGGGAATAGAAGCTCTTCTGTTTCGTAATCGGAGGAGTAGCGGGAGGCATTAGATAAAGCCTCATTATGTGACTCATCCTCATTTACATTCGTCAGTGCGCTCTCTTCTCGCCCGCCTCTTGTTGTAGTCTTGCCCTTCCGCGTTTAGCTTTTTGGTCGCATTTCGAAATCACAACATACTCATTAAAAAAGGGAGGATTAAATCTTACACCTTGCCTATCGCACGATCTCATATGAAGAAAGATGGTCATTTTTCCTAAACGCTTCGTAGCCTCCTGTTTATTAGCGTTGCGCGCAACACACCATAAACAAGACTCTACTAGACACGGCTCGTACACACTTCCTAGAACTGAACTGCTCTGATACCACTTCTGTCACGACCCGAGCTACGGGCCGCGACGGGTATCCGGGGCCAACCACTTAACACCGCTCACTTTACTACTTATCTGCTATCATTCATACTACATGCTCGTAATCATATAAAACCCGTCATTTTCTGAAATACATTTGCTTTTATAAATGTAAGCTTTTCGCTATCCAAAATAATATATACATATACTTACACGTACAAGCCATGGGACCATACTACCCATTAATCGCGTATCTACGAGCTCTACCGGAATACTAGACATCCGGACTCGGGACCGGACCCCCGCTCATGGCCAAAATGAATATATACGTACATATGTACCAAAAGAATAGTCACGGCACCTCCGGAAAATGGGAGTGCTCTCAAGTCACCGCTAGCTCCGCGAGTCTCGGGTCACCTCCTCGCTACCTCGCGCGGAACACAAACACGTCCGAAGAAAGGACGCCGCACGAATATCAGTACCGAGTATGCGTGCCACATAAATGATAGTGAAGCATCAATAGACTGAGGAGGAATGAGATAAGGAGCAATCTATAACCGACTGAAACATAAAGGAAATCATACATGCTTGCTTACTTTCATACTCATCATCATCATCTCATATATGCATAAATGTATAAGCTGCCCGACCATATAGGTGCGGTGTAATAATAGCATTAGCATCATCATTAGCCTGCGTCCAGGCATCCTGCGTCCAGGATATTATCTCACGCCGCCCACTACAGACCGCCATGCCATCCGGCTACGGTGTATAGCCGCCCGCTCAAGTTGGGTGATCGCCCGGCCATTTAGGCGCGTGTGATATCATCATATACTCATTACATCATGCTTATCATAATATGCTTATCGTAACATGCTTGTCATAACTCATCATGGTATGCTTGACATCATATACTTATCACAATACATGCATAAAGACTCTTAGCTAATCATACTTTATCTGGGTGGACGTAAGGTCGGGACCCCCGATGTCATTATGGCATTCTTACATATTCGCCCTCACCTGAAGCGGAACAAGCATAAGGTGAGTGTACATTATGATCAATATCGTTAGATTACATAAATGACATCATTAGCTTCTTAGAGGCATCATATCATAGGCTATAGCATTTCTAGACTTTAGCTTGCTATCATCATTTTCGTATTCATCTTATATTTCTTATCTCGTATGTAATTCATGAGAGAGACTCTTAACTTTCGAGATGAAACACTTATAGTAAAGGAGGAATTTCATGCCATAGGACTCATGCCTAGAAGAAAGGATTTGCCCTTACATACCTTTGTCGCTTAGCTATTCTATCGCTTGCTCGTTCTCCTTTAATGCACTCGTGTACCTTCAATGGAATTCGTATCGACATTAGCCATATAATCGCGAAAACATACTTATTAAAGCTATAAAAATTTGGGCAGCATCTCCTTTGTTTATACTACTTTCCGCCATATTCCATATCAACTCCCAACATTCATAATAATCATCACAATATGATTAACAACAATCGTCATTCATTCATATGATTCGCATTTCATAATTCACCTCAATTTCCCATAATCATGACTAAAAATCCATCGTCGTATTCTTTCGTACCCAATACTTATTTCATGTTCTATAAGTCATTTATAACGTATTTATAACCTCAACAAATTCATTTCCATGATTCAATCCAACTACTATCCAATAATGACATTATTCATCCATTGATGACTCATTTGCTATATGCTTCTACAATCCATGAATCTCAACTTATAAATACTTCAAATATTATGTAAAGGTCATGAAACTTACCTTAGATGATGGAGGAATAAGCTTGAAATGGTGATTCACCCTTAGCACAAAAATCCTATTTTATCTCTCTTTGGATTTCTTGACTTGGATGACTTTTAATGGGTTTCCTTCACTTGATTCTTTGATTTCTTGTTGTTGATCTTAGATTTCTAGTGATTTCTCATGGATGAAGTGTTTGGAACACTCTTAGAGACTTCTTGGGTGGTGAGGTGAGAAATGAAATGAATGGAATGAAAAAGAAAACGTCCCTTATATAAAATACACTTCAAATTTCGATTGAAATATACGGACCAACATACGGTCCGTATAAAATCTACCGACCGTATGTTGGACCGTATATTTAGTCCAAGAGGTATGCCTTGCCGGTCCGGATCTACCGCCGGACATACGTCCAAATATTTTATACGGCCAGTATGTCTGGCCGTATGTCCACCCAGTTTTGCGAGTTTTGTTTCGTCGACTCGTTTGATCTCCGATCCTTATGGAACCTTCTTAACACTTGTTCAACACTTCAATATCATTCTAAGGGACATTATAACTCTTCCTTGGGGCATCATTTATACGTCATCAACTTAATACTCGCATTTCTTATCCGATGCTCTCAACTTATAACTCGCTTCTCTTAACAACTTTCTTTCTTTCAAGTCTAATGTCTTTTGGAAATCTTAATTAGAGTCATCACATACTATTTCTTGCTTGTCCGTACTCCATACGTCATGCCTCTCATGAGTCCATTCATCGCACGCTAAGGGGGAAATTTTCGAGGTGTAACAAATTATCGTGGATTGTTGGTATGGTTGTTGTTGATATCGGGGCCGAGTTAAATTCTCTGGGTGTTGGATTTATGGAGATGTCAGCGGAATTTTTGTAGACAAAGTGTTAATTTGGAATTGTATTCTCAAGTGTTATGGCTAATGGTTGTTATCTAATGACGTGATTATAGATCGTGAGAAGCCAAGGCATAAGTTGGATTAGCCTAGTGAGCGGCCAAGGTATGTTAAGGCTCGTCCCTTTCTTTCAAAGGCATGATTCTTGGATTACGAGTTCATAAATGTTTCCATAACTTTGTTGTTTTCAAAAGTTTTGCTTTCAAAAGAATTTTGTTCCTAAACAAGTCCGAACTACGAACGACCGTAACTTTCACATACGGTCTCGGATTGCGTTATGAAACGTTCGTAGGTCTCTATAACGAGTAATAATCTTTAACTTTCATAGGCGGGCCTGATTGCAATTGACGCTCTTCCGTGGACCCGCGACTTTCCTTGTTAGTTCTAATGACCTATTTGTGAAAAGAATTCTAAATGTCCGTATCTTTCCAAACGGAGGTTTATGACTCGTAAGCTCTCATGACAACAACGATGGATATGTTTTACAATGACAACGATGATGTCAAAAATGAGAATATTTTCCTACGATGAATATGATGATGATGATTCCATGATTAAAGGTTCCAAGTCTATGATTTCAATGATGATATGAGAATGTTGAGCTAATTCTTGATTTCTCGATTTTATTCATGAATGATGACTATTTCTATAGATTCTCAAGTATATAAATTGATGCCTTATGATCCTGTTTTATGTTTCCTCGTGAAGTTATTCTTCATTGAAAGTCTCACCTTATAATAATAGTTCCTTCAAGGTGAGACAAAGCGACCATGAGTATTCCATAATATGATCGTGTCACGACCCAGCCCCGTGGGCCGCGACTGGCGCCCTATTTGGACACCCAAACAAACTTTCATATCAAATCATCATAATATAGCTTGATTCAAATATCATATTCATCATTTATAGCAGAATGAAAATAAATACTGTCTTAGGCGGTCGCGCGTACAAAAATGTCATATCAAAGTCAGAGAGGCGGCGGGATATACATCGCCGAACATATACACACATATACAAATACAAGGGCCATTATGGCCATCATAACAGACGGGACCGCGCTAAGATACAAACCATGAACAAATCGAACATACATAGGACCCACGACCCACACAGATGACTACGAGCCTCTACAAATCATAACGAAATCATATGACGGACAGTGGCCCCGCCGTACCCCAAATAATCAAAGATACGTAAACATATGTATCACGAAAGATATGTACCAACACATGGGCCCCGGATCAAAGGAGCGCTCTGTAATAGCAGAATGTGTGGCCTACATTGGCAGATCACGAACCTCTGTACCTGCGGGCATGAAACGCAGCCCCCGAAGAAAGGGGGTCAGTACGAAAGATGTACTGAGTATGTAAAGCATAAAGTACAGGAACCCAAATCATAATTGAAGTAAAAGTATAAGGAGAGAGAATACCGAATCAGTGTATCAAACCTGTACTGAAAACATATATATATAATGCAAATCGAAATCATGCATAACGCTCAGGAACGTGGTCACCACTCCGACGCTGGTGCCACACACACAGCATAACTCCGGAAGGTTTCAAAACTCCGTACAAACCCCGAACATATCATATCACACATATCATATCATGACATATCATGTCATCAAATCATATCATCGGCCATATCACAAAGATAACTCCATATACGGTAACCGGCCCTATGGCGAGGTCTCGGAACCGTAACACAAAGATACCGCCGAATTTGTTTGGGTGCGCACGATCACAAACCGCCCGGGAACCGGCGAACGATATCATAGTATAGGCACGAGCGCAGTAGTGCGAAGCCATATGCATATACATAATTAAGTTCCAAGACTCGACGAATAAATACATATACATATTCATATTAAGATCAGAAGGCTCAATGTAAATAGCGAGTCTGTCGGAATTAATATACAAAAGATGCGAGCCCTTAGATTTTCAAAACTTTCGGAAAATACTTCACAAACTATTTTCAGAAAATTTAGCGTCGTTCACATTTAGAAGCTTTCAAATAACTTATGAAACAAATCAAACGGAGTCTCAAACTCATAGGCAAAGGCCCTCCCTTTATATCATACAAAAATAGATTAAGTAAGACAAACGAAAGAAACCTTGGCTAGTGGGCCCACCTCGGGTCAAGTCGAGGTGGCGGACACAAATTACGAACTTTAGACTCTATGGAGTCATCTATGTAAGTTTCAAAACAATTCCGACACATTTGCGCAAATTATGGATACTCGAATGGTTTTCCAACAAAACATAGAAATCATGATTCAATTGTACTGAATGAATAGTAACTAAAATCAAACTTGGGTTTCGATGAGCAGAATAACCCCCGAGGCTCAAATTCAAACCTAGTATATCTAGGACATGCCAAAAGAAGAAAGGGGATAGCTTTACATACCTTGCACGCTTCTTAGGCTCGCTTAAACTCAAATCCCGTTTGCTCCAAAATCTACAAATGGTCACAATTACCAAATGTGAATTCAAGCTTTAGGAATCCCATCTTAGTTCCATATTTGTTTACAAAAATTTGGGCAGCATCTCCCCTATAAATTCAACATCCCCGAGACTTAGCTCGGCCATAATATTATCAACAACAACCCCAACAATGACAACAATCATCAAAATCACACCAAAACGCATTCTAGTATAATTGTTCTTCCTTTCCACATAAGGCAACAATTTCCATTCCAACTTCACAATTCCAAGCTAATATCGACATTTCCATATTCATTTGCTAATCAAAATCATTCCAACATCATTCAAAAGTATTCCATACCATTATACAAAATGTTTGCAAAACATACAAAAATCTCACCGAAATCATAATTTATCCAAAACCTTCAATCTTCGACACAAACATCCGCAACATATTTTTCATCTTTTAGCTTCATGGTTTACACTAAATTTCACATACTAATCACACTACCTCCCATTAATACAAAAGATTCATACAAGTCGCATTAGCTTCTATATCGCTTCCCAAATAAGATTACATCTTCATTGAAATCATTATATTCTCATTTGCATCTTAGAATGCATATTATCAATTAAATCATTGCATGGAACTTAATTCACATACTACACCACACATAGACATACATTCGGCCACTCCCCACCTTTCCAACTTCAACCAAAAACATTAAGCTTTCATTTCTAATATAGAGTTCACAACACTACAATTAAAATACTACATGAAATCAACTCATTTTGGTCTACACAACAATGCATGCACACGGCTATACACATGCATATATACATCCATGCAACTTCCATGTTTCCATGAATTTTAACCCTCTCTACGTCCTAGAACATAAACTAAACCTCCTTAACACATAAAAGGGATTAATTCTTACCTTATTTTCTTCAACTTCTTCACTTGACCAAAGTGCGGAAACGATGAAACGGATGAATTATCTTCCGAAATAATTATACCACGTTGTAGAGGACCCTTGAATTAGTGGAAATACCACATGAAAAAAAAATTTGGATCAAGATTTCCAAGACCCAATTTCTTGGGGTCTTGGCCGAATGGCTTAGTCCATTTGCTCTTCATCTCTTGTTTTCTCCTTCTCAATTGTTTCTTGAAGTTTCTAAGTGATAAGGGTCCTTATATTAATTTCCCACATGATCAAAATATATGGGCTTGGATCATTTGTCCTAATTTCTTCAAGCATGGCCGGCCACCTTGTGGGTTGGGCTTGCTTGTTTTTTTTTTTGAAATTTTTCTCAAGCCCAATTTCTTAGTCCATCTTTGGTAATTCATGAAACCATTTTTTTTTCAAAATTCCAATTTTGCCCCTAGTCTTCCTCCGTATTTCCGCATCAATATTTTTCATGCATATCACACTTGTGTTGAATAAAATAAAAATAGCCTTATTTCCTACAAGGCAAAATTATTCCAAATTTTCCAAATGCGTAAAAGCACGGGATATAACATTCTCTCCCCCCACTAGAACATTCGTCCTCGAATGTTAAGTTAGCCTCATAGGGTTTTATAAGCATGGCGGGGGAGTTTCTCTTTATAACTAGGACACATAAATTACTTGTCAATCAATTGCAACAGATTTAGAAATTCAGATTACCTGTAAGTATAGGGAACTAGTGAGGATATCTCTTCTTCATTTTATCCTCTACTTCCCAGGTCGTTTCTTTTCTATTATCGTTTCGCCATAAGACCTTAACAGAGGGTATGTCCTTGATGCGCGACTTCCTTACCCGACAATCTAGAATAGCTACGGGTTGCCCTTCATAAGGAAAGTCTTCCGGAAGGATCATCAACATATTTATGGAGCATGGATACATAAAATACCGGGTGCATTGCCTCCCGATCAGATGGTAAGTCTAACTCATAGGCGACCTCGCCTATCTTTCAAATAATCTGATACGGTCCGATATACGGCGGACTGAGCTTATTCTTTTTACCAAATCTCACCCATCCTTCATAAGTGACACTCTTAGAAATAGCCAGTCATCAATCTGAAATTTTAACGGTCGGCGCCGTTTATCTTTGTATGATTTCTGCCGTCTCTGGGCAGTCAATAACATAGACCCGTAGCATATCTTCTTAGTGTTTGAATAGTACACTTGGCCTGTTCGTCGAGCCGAGGATAACACACTGTACTATAACACACCTGAGCTCTCAGTCTTTCCTGGGGCGATTCTTAGAAATTAGTCGTACATTGGGCACTTTTGTCAGTAATAACAGGTACACGAATTTCGTGAAGTCCTATTACCCTTTTAATCTTCAGCCGAATAAATAGCTCTATCCGACGGGAATGGGCTGGTTTTCGTCAATCTTTTGGCAGTAATCTAATTAAAATCGTACCTACGCGGAGTGCGCGGAGAATCTATAATGAAGTCTCTGTTAATCGTTTCTCATTTCCAAACTAATATTTTCATTTCCGGTAGCAATCCGCCGAGCTTTTAATGCTCGATTTTTGGACTTACTGGCAGTTTGAATGTTGGCCAACAAACTTTGCTCCGTATTGGAGTAGCGTCCTTGAACTGACGCTATTTTACCTTTTCCATACTCGATGATTTATCATCTTCCCGGACAGAAATCCCAAATATTTCCAGAATCGTCCAAACGAACTCTACGGCTAACCGACTGATGCATTTCGCAACTAATTCTTCCTTTCTGGATGCACATTGATCAAATTACCCATAGGTCGCGACTATGAACGTCACATACACAACATACACACTTTTTCGGTGGTACAAAATATCGACGTCATGATCTTTCAATAATTCAAACTTCCTTATCGCAAATTCTGTTTCTTTTTGCACCGAAATATCTTTTGGAGACTCTGATTGTCACACCCCAACCTTCGTCGGGGTGACGGGCATGACTCTCATCGCCGAGTCAAGCGAACCCTTAAACGTCAACTCAAATTTTTTTTTTTAAAACAAGAATGGAAAGTTGTAGAAATACCAAAATCGACACGTAACTCGAGGCATCTCAAAACATGATATATATACATATGACATAAAACAAAGCGAAGAACCAAAAAGGAGCCTCGCCATTTACGCACAACAAAATAATAGCCGACATGGCCAAAACGATAACCATGACTCTCCCACAACATTATGAGACTTCTAAAAAGTATGACTGCCAGAATATATACACAACATTATACCAAAAACAGGAACAGCCTCCGGAGCAAGAAGGCGTCGACTCTCAATACGGCCTTCCCTAAACGGTGAGTCACGGGTCGCGTCCACCGAACCTGCGGGCATGAAACGCGGCCCCAGAAGAAAAGGAAATTCGATCTGGAATATGTACTGAATATGTAAAGCATCCTTTGAAGCAAGAAATAGGAAAGTACAACGATAAG
The DNA here is from genome assembly GCF_029784015.1 of Lycium ferocissimum. Taxonomy (NCBI): domain Eukaryota; kingdom Viridiplantae; phylum Streptophyta; class Magnoliopsida; order Solanales; family Solanaceae; genus Lycium; species Lycium ferocissimum. Next base: position 145 of record NW_026718639.1, on the reverse strand, counting down.
CAAGTTTAGGTTACACGACATGATTAAATATTTAAATAAAATAGTCCGCCGGACTGTGCTTCCGGCTAATAATAATAACAATAATAGTAATAACAATAGTGATAGCGATGATAATAATATCAATAATCCCCCGGGTGTCCTGGGA
>NW_026718638.1:0-12733 GCF_029784015.1 Lycium ferocissimum | reverse complement strand
TTTTTAGTTAAACATGGTTCATATGCTAATTAAGTTTTGAGTGTATCGGTCCCTAGTGCTGCACCTTGAGTTTGCTACATCTGTGTTTGAAATTGCTATGATAATTGGCATGTGGTGCTGTCCTTTTGAGAATGTCTGCTACATTTAAATTTGAGCAGTGTTGCCAGTTGAGGGGTTGCCCCTTTTGAATTGCTACATATGATTTGACCTGCTCACCTTTCTGTTATTATGGCCATATTGCTGCACTTCTTTGAATCAACTTGTGGTTACATTCGGGTCAAATGTTGTTGCACTTTGGAGCATATTTGATGCCCATTACTGCTGCATTTTTTGAGCTCAGCTGCTGCTGTTAAACGTTATATATACCATACAGCTTGTTTTGGAACAAATGCTATCATCTCTGCTACTTTGCTGAAAAATGAATAGGTCGCTTGATATACCCGGTGAAAATATCACTGTTTTGCCTCTGTTTTCAGTTCAACGTAGAATTACGTGATTAGTTTAGTTTAGTTTAATTTAAGCCTTAATGTTGTTAGGTTATTGATCTTGTAGTTCATTATTTAATAGTATTGTTAACTGCCAGTAGACTAATATAAGAAGATGTAGTGATTTTCTTCATTTATCGCTAGTTAAAGTAATCTAGTTAGAGGATGAATTGGGCTCTGCTATGTTTCTGGTAAGAATTCTGAGATTCACAACTCCGCGGCTTCTTCCCTTCCTTGAAACTGATTCCAAAATGTGAAGGAAGCATTACCTATTGAGACTTAGCTAAAAAATAAATTTCAAATATGTTCAACTTTAAGATTAAATGAGCGTTGTTCTTGATTCATATGATTTTTCTATTGAAAGCTAGAATATTCTCGCCATTTTTTTTGAATGTTGGGGTATGCCTAAAAATACCATTTCTTGCTCTTATTTAGCTAAGGTTCCGGTATTGAAGAAAACAGCTGTGTCTAGATGTATCCTGACCTTTTCTCTTTGTTGGTAATTTTTCAAGACATCTTGACTAATTGGAATGTGACATAGAAGTAGTTTGTGTTAAAGATAAATGGGTTTTGAATATGATTAAGTTTAGCCCCTCATATGTTTTTAAGAATTTCCAAACTACTTAAAACTTTTTTTTTAAAAAAGAGGAAAGTGTTTTTTTTTAATTTCAAAGATCTGGTTGTCCTCTCCTAAGGGTGTTTATTTAGTCTAGATCCTCTTTTGAAATACGTATAGAAATCCTCTTCCTCTCTTCTTTCATTTGTTTAGTCCTACGGCCATGTTTGTTTTTGATATTTTATTTATTTGGTTCTGTATATTGATTATTTATATGCATTAGGAATAGTCAATGTTCCTCTCGTTTCTGATTTGATCATGTTTGAGTTACCCAGCTAATCTTTATTTTCTTTCTTCACATGTACACTTCGGAGCAAATTGGAGTCTTCATAAAGACTCTCACCGCCGCAAGTAATCTCGTTGAGATTAATGTTTGCTGCCGCTAAACCAATGATCTGCATTTACACCTCCGGCAAACCTCTCATGTTCTCGAAAACGTATCCAAACAGAATACAAAGGAGGGAAATAAGCAATGGATATTCCCTTCCATCGCGTCATCAATTTTATGCTTTATATCTTTTATGGATTTTTTTTGACTTGCTAGAGCATTTTACTTCCTAGATTGATAAGTTAAGAGTACGTTAAATAGTTAATCTTATAGAGGGGTAGTTTATAGATGATGAATTAGAGTTTTAATAAATTTTGAAATGACGTCTTAAAGAGTGGGTCAATTTAATCTATTTTCATAAGTTAAGGGTGTTTAGTTATTAATTTTATATGAAAATTATTTATAATATCTAACATTCATTTTATTTGGAATAATTGATTTGCAAAAATAGCATGACTATATATATTAAGTAAAAGAAATCATATTTTATTCTTATTATCCTTAAAATTTTGAAACATCATTAATAGATAAATAATAACTTAAGTATATTTTATAAACATTGTTTTTTTTAAGATTCATCCATCTATAACATATTTAGCCGAGCCTAGTTAGAAAATAGAAAGGAAATTCATCTTCTTTTGCATTCTATTTATAAAATAAGTTTAGATTTTCTCCGCCACTAGATTCATACAATATGATTTTATTCCAAGTTTAAATTGGCTAGGTCTTCTATTTAAAGTTTTTTTAATTATGTGCCAATCATTATATTTTGCAAATCTTATTCTAGCATTATTATTTAAAGCCTTAGTTAAATTTATAAGTGTATTCTGAACAGTTGCTTAAAGTCTCTTCCTATACAAATTATTATATTTTCTATAAGTCTTTTTATTTTAGATAGCATTATTATATTTAAAAGCTTTAACAACATTTGAAAGTCTTATTTTAAAATATCATGCAATTAGTCTACAAGTCTTATTTTAATTGCATTACTATTTTCATTCAAAGTTTTAACTACATTTATAAATCTCATTTTTAAAGCATTTTCTTTATGCAAATTATTATATTTTTCTACAAGTTAGTTTAAATAGCGTTAAGTTTAAATGGCATTATTATATTAGAACCTTAATAACATGTATAAGCTATTTTTCTTAAAGTTTAAGCATTATATTTAATCTCAAATTAATTAACCTAAGTTTGGCAGGATAACCGTAAGATAACGGATTCTAAAGGATGCCTAACCCCTTCCCTTTAGGATAATATAGAACCCTTACCTAGAATCACCTTGGTTAGCGGACTATTAACGGAGGTTTAGTTAGGCTTTACCTTAGTTAATAAAATAGGTGCCTAATTCACCTTAAAATCAATTAGGTGGCGACTCCTTAAAATAAGCAAACGAGAATCTCCCATATGTTGTCTCCAGCTTCAACCCGGTTAAAATGGGGTATAACGAGCGCAAATAAAATCTATATTTTTTAAACAAATCTATAACATCGGCTCTCTGTAATTACTAGAATACCCTCAAATAACGGATTATAACAACGTTGAATGTAAGTAACAAACCCCAAACGAGGGAAAGGAAAATGGTAAACAATCATAAGCTACCATTTTAGCTATTTCTACGCGTTCTTTTTTCTTGTCATACTTAAAATTCTACCGGTTCGTGGGTCTATCGTCATTTGAATCCCCCCACATTTGAACCCGTTTGCTCTCCCCGAGCATCCATATATGTTTGGTTCTCATATGAGAATTTAGTGTACCCGTTCCACCATCCTTCCGATTCCTTACTTAAAACTAAATACTTCTCCACATATGTTACATGTAGTGATTGGTTTTCCTATTCTTAGTCATAAATTTTCAAATTTTAGTTGGCTTACGAGTTCTAGGCGGTTTGTCTTGTGTATGTGATTGTGCGGGACATGTATCTCCTATGGGATTTTCGGGGGTTGTGTTTTATCATCATCATTTAAGTCTTCATTAAAAGTGTCGGTAAAATGTTGTTGCATTGCCTTCATGACCTAAAAGTGGATTATTTCCACCAACATCAATACCTTAAATTAGGTGTTTCTTCCACAAATGTTTCCTCATTAAGCGCACCCCTAACAATACGACTACTACTACCGGCACCACGTCTTAATCTCTTTGACATTATTAAATAGAATTAATTTAAATCACAATCAAATAAATCACAAGAAAATAAATTACAACAAATTAAATTACGTAAATTAAATTGCTAAATTGCGTAAATTAAATTGCGTAAATTAAATTGCGAAAAATAAAGATAGAGTTGGAACGAAGGTACCAAATTGCCGGATTAATTTCCAACAAAGTCAAGGCGGCTAGAATTGCAAATCCACCAAAGCTACTTCGGATTGTTGCAAAATCACCAACTCCACCAACAATATTATAATTGCAAAATTAATAATTGGAAGTTGAAACTATAATAAGACTTTGTGGCTAGTTATTGCAAAATAATTATAATTGAGAGATTGAGATTTGAGAGAAAAGATGAAGAAGAGTGAATTGGTGTGAATTAAAATGAAAATGAAGAAGGTTTATATAGGGGTGGGGGATGGGTTAAAGTGTTAAAAAAAAAAAATTTGGGGGCCAAAAATTAACAAAATGGCCGCAAATGGCGGTTGCCATAGCAGTCCATTAACGGACCGGATAATGACGCTCTTTCCCCCTTTTTTTTTTTTTTTTTTTTTAATTTTCACCCGGTCAAACCGGTTTAAGCAGAATCGGTTTTCTTCCACGATTTAACGATTCGATTCCTAAAATATTGAACCGGACCGGTAAACAATTACACGGTTAACCGGTTCCGGTTAACAGTTCTCGGTTCAGTTTAACTGTCGGTTATCGGTTAAAACCGGTTAGCCCGAACCGGTTGACACCTTTAATGGTGGCCCTTCCACAGTGGGCGCTTATCCTCTCCCATCTTAACATGTACGATATATTACTCACTCCTGTTCAAATCTTTATTTTTTTTTTAGTTAAAAACGAATGTTCACTTTTCAAATAGAAAAAGAATTAATTTTGTTTTTCAGATATACCTTATTAAGTGTTAAGTGATCAAATCTCAATACTTATTTAATTAGAAATACTTTAATCCAAAATTATTTAATGTTGCTTAAGAATTAGCATTTTCTTAAGGGGATGCAATTGACTAAGTGGAGAGTGGAGACTCTTTTTTAACTGGACGGAGTAGTAGTTATTAGCAAAGAAGAATACTATAATTATGTCAGCCGCTTGGGATACTATCCTTATTTCTTTCTCCTATTTCCCAAGTCTCCCTTTTGTTCGTTATATAAGAAAGTAAAAATAACAAAATAAAAAAGGTAAAGGTGCTAACTGCTAATATACCCCTCAATTTTGCGATTTAGAGTTACAAAAGTGATGTATATACCCTTGTCGTTATAAAATAGTGTAAATATACCCTTGCCGTTACAAAATGGTGCAGATATCTCCTTTTCGCTAACTGGATTTAAAAAAAAAAATTATTTAGGTTAATTTTGTATTAAAAAAAATGTCTGACTTGAAAAAAAGTTCTAACCATTTTTTTAGTAGGCATTTCTAAAGTCACATAGTAATTTTTTTCTAGTGGGTCGGGTCTGGTTGTTTTTAAAAAATGGGAAGACTTAATTTTTTAAAGTCACGGAGATATTTTTTTTAAATGATCCAGACCCGACCCACCAGAAAAAAATTACTATGTGGCTTTAGAAAAGTATGTCTACTAAAAAAAATGATTAAACTTTTTTTTAAAATCACGTGACATTTTTTAAAATTAAAAAAATGATTTAAAAAAAATCTCGTCAGCTAAAAGGGTATATTTACACCATTTTGTAATGGCAAGGGTATATATGCATCACTTTTGTAATGAGGGTATATCTGCTTTAAATCGCAAAATTGATAAAGTATTTGCACCTTTTCCCAATAAAAAAAAACAAAATAAAATAAAGAAAGGCAAGAAAAGGAAGATGCATTGAGCCTGTGTTCTGTCGTTTCCTCCATTTTTATCATCAAGGATTAGTATATGCGTCCTTTCTTAAGGGAAAAAAAAAAAAAGTATTATTTGTTTAAAGGATTGTTGATGGCCTCAACTCCCAAGAAGGAATATTTTGTTAAAATAATTCAACTTCCCAAAAAGGAATATTTTGTTAAAATAATTCTTCAGATTCTTCTCATCATGGACTTTGAATTGTCAAATATAGAGAAAAAGAAGATTTTCGTAGTTAATTTTTAAATTTAAAAGAGCCAATTGTCTATTGGTCTCAAGTCTTGCAACACTTTTGAGAATTGAAGCTATGTCGACAAAGGAATTTTATTATAAAGAATTGAAATTTTCTATTCTACAAAACCGATTTGACCGAACTTTGTTTTTCTTCTAACTAATAGACTCGTAATATGTGTGAGTATCTAATGAACTGGTATTGGATATTATCATGACTATCAAGACAAAGTGACGTTCCTTCAGAAAAGTAAGAAGGGGAAGCTAAGAGGGAATGAGACGGGGACAATGACGGGAAAAAACCAGCGTTTACCGTAGGGCGCGTCAAATGAGTGTGCATCGACATAGCAGTTATGCGACGCCTTGAACCACTCGGCCATCTCTCCTACCTAATGATTATGACCCAAAACCGAGTGAATAGCGAGTTAATATAATTCACATTCCGTTATTGGATATATACGGCCAATTCATTTTAACTGAAATTTTTTCATCAAAGTCAAAGCAAACAATTATTTTTTCCCTTCGAGGTTTCGGGATATATAGTTAACTAATGCATATTCTTATTTTATTTTTTCACTAATTATAATGTATTACTCCGTTCGTCTCAATTTATGTGAAGTTGTTTGACTGAGCACAAAGTCAAAGAATGAAAAAAAGATTTTTGAAACTTGTGGTTTAATATAAGTCGTAAATATTTGTGTGGCTATAAATCAACACATTAAAAGTAAAATGCAAAGTTTTAAGTTAAGTTGTTATTAAATATGAAAAGTGTCATTCTTTTACTAGAAAGAAAATAGTACTTGTTTTCCGGTGAAAACGGGTTTAACCAAAAAATCAGTTAGAGATTTGTTTTCTAAGGGTTTAAAGACAAGTGGGTCGTATCCGATCCCGAGAACTCTTATTTGTGAGTTCGTTTCGGAGTAATGAAAAGTAAAAATGCAGCGAATAAGGAATAAAAATAACAGAAAGTGACCTCAAGAATACTCCCGAACTAACTTCCATGAATCTCTCTATTAATAATTTAGTGATAGTATTACTAAGTGGTGGGGGAAGTCCAGGTCTTGCCTCCTCCTCTTTCTTCCTCAGCCTTTTTGTTTAAATAGACTTGAACTAGGCTATCCTACCCTACAAGTCGTGAAGTCGGCATTTAATGCACCCAGTCACTTATTCAATGGCACTCTTTCAGATACGCCGATTGACACTTCACTGACAGGGCACCCCGCTTTGTTCCCCGAAGCAAATGATTATTTTCGCTGGCTATTTAAGCGGGTTATCACGCCTACATTTTCCATCCTTACTCTCACTCATCACCTTTGTGCAAACCTAGCATTGTCACCTTCTAAACCTCCTCTTTCACAATGTCTTCATCTTTCACATCTTCATCTTCATTTGTTGACCTTACTCTGCAAGCATGCGAGAGCAGATAGGGGCCACTTTGATAGTCTCTATCCGTAGCCAACCTTTGTCTTCTTCTACCACTCGAATGATAGATTTGGGTTCCCTTGCATCTAACATTATTCCCTCCAGTTTTAACTTTGAGAGGGATTTCCGTGCCAACCTTCAATTTGAATCTGTGGAAGCTATTATTTGTTTGATTGATGACTCCACCATCCCCCAAGTTCACATTGACTGCCAATGGGGGATTGAGGTTGATGTATTTCCTCCTCCTGCTAGTGCTAACATTAGTATGAGCACCATTTCCCCGCGCTCTTCAAATAGGTCCAGATTAATCGCCAATGCTTCCCTGTTGGACTCCTTCGTGGTTTGGGTGTACTTTATACTGGGTTCTCCAATTTCCACAGGTATTAAGGCCTCCAGCCGTATATCAGAAAAAATGGGGTTTCTACAGTGCTGGTTTTAGCCATGGTTCTGTATGCCTACAACACCCCAGGTAATTCCTCCGGCCACCTCCCCATGGCATCTTCCAATTTTTTTTTGATATTCTGGACTAGAATCTTGTTGGTGGACATGACCTGGCCGTTTGTGCACGGGTGGTATGAGAAGAAGCTATTTGCTTGACCCCCAACCCTTCTAGGAACTTAGTGGTCTTTGCCTCTATAAACTGAGCGCCATTGTCACACGTTATTTCTTTTCGTACCCCGAACCTATATATGATATCATCCCATATGAAGTCTATCATCTCTTTATACGGGATCTTTTTATAGGCTTTTGCCTATACCTATTTTGAAAAGTAATTCGTCAGCACCAACAAGAATCAGACATTTCCCACGGCTCCCGACATCGGTCCTACGATATCCATCCCTAATTTCAGGAAGGGCCATAGGGGCACGTTACCGAATAGAGCAACTCTACAGGCCAGTGAATCATGGGGGAATATCGCTGACATTTGTCGCATTTCTGAACAAAAGCTTTGGCATCTTCATCCGTCCGCGACTAATAATATCCAGCCCTGACTATCTTTTGGACTAATGACTCATAACAGGAATGATTCCCGCAACTTCCTTCATGTATTTCTCTCGTTAAGTACTCCGGTTCCGTTGTCCCAGGCATTTGACCAATGGACCGAGGTATGACCTTAGATACAGTTCTCTTTTATCCATATAATACCGTGCAACTTTGACTCTCACCGCTCATGCAGCTTTGGCATCTTCAGGGAGAGTCCCATTCTGTAGGTAGTTTACGATATCGTTCCGCCAGTCCCACGTCAGGCTAGTAGAATTCACCTCATGCAGTTTCGGGTCCTGGACGGAGTGTAGTAGGTGGACTATGAAATTCGACCCCTCCCCCGTTATATATATATATATATATTATATCGGCTGAAGGTCCCAGATTTTTCAAGGCATCGGCTTGTGCGTTCATTTCTCGAAGGATTTGGGTGGCCTTCCACTGTTGGAAACGAGATAGCAATATCATGACCCTGTTCAAATATGCCCGCATCCGCTTGTCTTTGACATCGTATTTACCGAGGATCTGGTTTATGATTAGTTAAGAATCACTTTTTAATTCCACCTTATCAGCTCCTGGGCCTCGAGCCTATTCAAGCCTTGTAATTACTGCCTGATACTCGGCCTCATTATTAGTTAAGGATAAACATTTAATGACTTGCATGACTGTGGCTCCTGACAGAGTTGTCAAGACAATTCCCAGCCCCGTCCCTTTTGTGTTAACGACCCCATCCGTATGTAGGACCCATTCCCGGGAGGCGTTTTTGGATTCCCGAATCGCCTCCTTGTAGGCGCAGAGCATCATGCTCGGACTGTAATTAACGATGAAATCCGCTAACGCTTGTAACTTGATAACAGTTCAGCGTCGATAAGTGATGTCATAGGTACACACTTTGATAGACCAACTTGCTAATCGGCCTGAAAGCTCGGGTTTATGCAGAATGTTCATTAGAGGGAAAGAGGTTACCACGCAGATCGGGTGACACGAAAAGTACGATCTTAGCTTTCGGGCAACAATCACTAAAGCCAGTGCCAGTTTCTCGAGGTATGGGTAACGCAGCTCCGCCTCCGATAAGGCCTTGCTAATATAATAGACAGGGGATTGCGTTCCTTTTTTTTTTTTGCGGACGTGCACGTCACTTACCATAGCTTTTGAAATAGCCAAATAGACCAGCAGGGGTTCTCCTTACTCCGGTCTCGCTAGTATGGGTGAATTTGACAAACATTTCTTCAAATCTCTCAAAGCCTGTTGGCATTCTAAGGTCCATTCGAAGTCCTTTTTCTTTTTGAGCATAATAAAGAATTTCTGGCAACGCTCAGATGATCGTGATATGAATATGCCTAGCGAGGCCACTCTCCCAACTAGCTGTTGCACTTTTCTAGCATTATCAAGGACATCTGATATTTTTTTGATGGCTCGAATGTGATCCAAGTTAACCTCGATACCCCTGTTGGATATGATGAACCCTAAGAATTTGCCGCTTCCGACCCCAAAGACGAATATTTCTGGATTCAACTTCAGGTTGTGAGCACGAAGAATATCAAATGCTTCCTACAAATGTCTTATGTGCTCCTCTGTTCCCAGAGATTTAATAATTATGTCATCCAAATAAATTTTAATGCTCCGGCCCATCTGATGGGTTAGCCGATAAAAGGTGCCCCCTGCATTTTTCAAGCCAAAAGGCATGACATTATAGCAAAGATGTCTCATGTTCAATGATGAATGAAGTCTTTTCCTGGTTTGCGGGGACCAATCGAATTTGGATGAACCTTGAAAACACATCCAGAAAGCTGAGTAATTCGTGTCTGGCCACCGAATTGATCACCTGATCTAGACGGGGCATAGGGTACGAGCTCCTTAAGCATCCTTTAGTTAAATCTTTTAAATCTAAATACATTCAAAATCTATCAGGCTCCTTAGAGAGTACCACGACATTGGCCAACCAGTTCAGATATTTTACCTCCCTGATCACTTCACACTCAATGAGCCGGGCTACCTCTTCTTTAGCGAATTGACTGCATTCTGCCGACATCGAGCGCCTTTTCTGTTTGATTGGTGGCGGTAATCAGAGTTTATCCTTATCTATGGATGATCGTCTCTGGAGGGACACCTGCAACATCCAAACCCGACTAAGTGAAGTTACTTATGTTATGCGTTTAAGACTAAGCAATTTCCCCCAGGACTCTGGCTCCAAGCCCGAGCCCAAGTATACATGTTCCTTCGGGTCTGGATAGCACGCGATGATTTGAGGTCTTCAGGTGTGATACTTCCCGCGTCTACATCTTCCTATGAAACAAATCCTCTTGGTTTCTTTTTTTACGGACCCTCATTGGGCAACTCTTTTACTAGTTTCGTCCCTTTTTCATGCCCGACCACGTGCTGGGGCCTAAGGTTGGTGTTCTGTAATTGCTAGCAATCATCATCCCTTTGATTGTCCTTGCCGATCGTCGGGGCTGCGCTTTCTAGGCTGGGTTCTGGGTCCCCCTGGACTTCGGCTATCCCCGAAGGCACTGCAAGAAAAAATATATTTGGCAACAATTTTTTTTTGTTGCCATAGATTGATTATTGTTGCAAAAAGTACTTTTGGCAACAAAAAAAATATATTTTGTTGCATGAACTTTTCCCAATGGCTGTTATTGCAACAACGTGTAACAACTTTTTTTTTGTTGCCAAAAGTGCTTTTTGCAACAATAATCAATACTGTGGCAACAACATTAAATTCTTTGGCAACAAAAAAATCATTTGCCAACAATAAAACTAAGTTGTTGCCAAATATAAATTTTTTTGTTGCGATTTCTATACTTTCTTATAGTGAGGACTGGGGAATTTCATGACTTGATGGGAAGTAGAAGGGACCGCCTTCATGATTTGCAACCATGGTCTTCCTATCACCAGATTGTAAGGTATGTCACCTTTTAATACGTCAAACAGAGCCTCCGCGAAGACCCCCTAAATATGCGTAAGTAGCTTGATTTACCCTGCGTGGTCTTGCTTGGTAAGTTAAACCTGGACAGGACTCTAATCATCGGGATCACTAGCTCCACTAACTGCATTTCCTTTAGAACTCAGAGTTGCACAACGTTCACAACACTTCCTGTATCGACAAGCACATGCTTAAAGTTAAAATTATAAATTTGAAAAGATATTACCAGTGCATCAGTGTGTGGACCACCGACATTCCTTTCTTCCGCAGTTTCGAACGTAATGGGGTCCTCAAGATGGTTCTTTTCTCCTTTTCTGGGAAGAAAGGGTTTTTTGTCATAAGGACCTTGGGTTATCGTGCTGAAGGCCTCTGCTTGAAAAGTCATGTTTATCGTGTCCGGAAGCATCCATTGTTTATGTTGAGTCTAGTTTTCTTCTCCCGAGTGTATTTGGACTAGTTGCTTAGAAACACCTTCAGGTGTCCCTTTCGCAATAGGTCCGCTACCTCATAACGCAAATGCTTGCAAATTTCGATCGAGTGTCCAGAGAGGGTATGGAATTCACACCATAGTTCTATGTTGCGTCTATTTGGGTTAGACCACGTTGCTACCAGAAGCCTTGCTTTCTTCTTCTTTTTCATGGCCATGACAACTTCCCGAGCTTCCATATTAAAATTATATGACGCCCGAGTACACTGAGGGTTTTCCTAGGCTAGCCTTAATCATACCCCGATCTTCGAGTCCCCGAGTCACTCCTTGAAGGGGGACGAGCTGTGTACGGTTCATATCAATCTTGCGGGTTTCTTTGTCTAGAGGGGTAAGTATTCACAGGCCTTTCTTAGAGCTTATTTTTCATTTATGTCCGTGTCCAGTTCTGAGGTCGTCTTCTATTCTCATCTTGCCTGTGTATTTATTGTTAGCCTCGTTCCAAGACTTAGCCGGGAACTCCTTCAAGCTTTCTTTCAACTTTCTCGATACTTCTAAACCATTACCGTTCAATCCATCCGCGAATGCTGCGGCAGCTTTGTCTTCTGGTAGGGCGGGCAATAGCATCCTCTCCTATTGAAACCTCTCCATGTAGTTGCGAAGCAACTCAACATTCTTCTTCTTTATTGCAAAGATGTCTCCGACATGAGCTTTTACAAATGCATCTACAAAAAAAAAGCAAAAGAGTCAATAGAGTTTTCAGGCAAGAGATTGTACCAAGAAAGCGCTCCCGTGACGAGTGTGTGTTGGAATTTTTTCAAAGATGATTGATTCGATCTCATGCCGCTTGAGGTCGTGTCCAGTGATGGCCGCTTTGAAAATCGTTATGTGCTTCTCCGGATCTGTGGTTCTATCATATTTAGGAACATCTGGCAGTTTGAATTTTTTTGGGATGTGTGCGGGAGCCGTACTTGGTTTGAATGGAATTTTTCCATATTTACTCGCTCCTACCCCTTTTAGGACAGGGGGAGCCCTAGGTATTTGGCTTATTCGGTCGTGGAGCTCTTTTTTTAATTTGGGGATCCTTGCCAAGTCTGCACTCTATTTGACTGGCTCTAGCTCCATTTGTTCCGTGTCCACCTCGGGAGTCCCAGGCACCTCGATAACCTCGGGTTATCTGTAGGGCATTCAACCGGTGTTCCCTCAGCCATGCGACCCATGAAAGCTACTACAGCAGGGCCCCATCATGGCCGCTAATATCGATTCCTTCCTTTAAATTGCCTCGATGGGTAACCCGTTTGTACATTCCTTCCCCCCGGGGAGGGC
>NW_026718637.1:0-13419 GCF_029784015.1 Lycium ferocissimum | reverse complement strand
AGATGACCCTTTTCCACAGAGCTCTTTAGTTTCCGTTTTAAAAAAAAAAAGGCCCTTTTTTTTGAAAATTTGTCTACTTTGGGGAACATTAGAGTTTGAATTGAGAAAAATAGTACCAGTTGGGTTTAATTCCGGAAAAAAGGAAACTATGAGATATTATAAGTGTACTTTTAATTACCTAGTAATAATCAAGTGACATAATTGGTAAGTAGTCAATGAAATAAACTGTTTAGGAGGAAAAAATGCAAGTTCTTGCGGTTTCCTGCCTCCGATTAAATTTGGATCAGATTTTTTTTCAAACTGATTTCAAGTCCTAAATATTTATATTTCTAGTTAAATAAAGAAAGATTTAATAAATGAATTTTAGTTAATTTTAAAGTGCTAAGTATTATTAAATGACTATTTTGTCTATTGTAGAGTCTTTTAATGGAGAAAAAGTTTCAATCAACATTTCTGCTACTTTTCGCTGGAATATTATATAGATTCGTTGATACTTATTTTTTTTCAATAGCTTTCTTTTTAAATGTTTCGGTCCGAGTCATTTTCCAAATAAACTTTGAAACACATAAAAGAAAAATAATTCATGCGGTGTTTTTGATCTTGTCCGTCTTGACTTTTTGTTTGCTTATAGAGAGAACTAGGGGTGTACAAGTAAACAAACAAATCGCACCAAACCGATAAACTGAGTTAAACCGAGAAAATAACTCGATTAGTGGTTTGGTTTGACTTAGTGTTAAAAAAAAAACGATCATAATTGGTTTGGTTTGGTTTGGTTTTAGCTAAAAAAAGGCAAACCGAACCAAACCAACCCGACATTACATTTATTCAATTTTTTAAAATATTTTATACATAAAAATATTTATTTGTAATGTAATTTATACATTTCTTAAATTTTTTCATAGTTTTTGTCTATTATCATATTATTTCAAGCTTGAACTTATAATTTTGAATGTCAATAAGTTTTATATCCCATGGATGTTAGTAACTCAAAGAAAGTCCAAACCAAAACCAACTCAACACTAATGCTAACAAAAGAAATTCAATTTTACGACTAGGAATGATAATAATGTTGGATATCTATTCTTTAGTTTTGCATAATTGGTTTAAAGAGTGAAAATACATAACTTATTTTTTTTTTCCTTTGTCTTGTAATTAAAACTTATTAGCCGTACTTATTTTAGCATGACTTAGTATTTTTATATTATGGTCATTTTCTTTATGGCTTATTAATTAGCAATATTTATTTTGACTGATTTTATTCTTTTTTGTTGAATATTTTAATACAATGTCATCATTCATCTCACATTTTGTGTTATTTTCTTAAGAGACACCTTAATTATATAGTTGTATCTTACTGGGACTAAAGAAATATTTGAAGTAAAATTTATATGTTTTGTATGAAGACTTTTTAAAAAAACCCGAGAAAATGTATCACTCCGAGAAACCCGAGGTTGAAAACCCCGAATTTTATTGGTTTGGTTTGGTGTATAAATTTAAAAACCCGACGCAATTGGTTTGGTTTGGTATTTAAAAATCCGAACCAACCCGGTCCATGTACACCCCTAGAGAGAACTACAAGCTTGAGCTTTGACAAACTTGGTATTACATTATATTAGAACTGGAAGTGAAATCAGTCTACAGATTTCTGAGCTGATTCCTATAAATCCGATATTTATTTTTATTTAAATAAATATAAATAATTGTTTCTAAAAAGTTTAATGATGCACAATTTGATATGATTGTTGGGTTTTTTAAGTGTTGGTGAATTGGAAATGGAAGGAAAAAATATGGAGGGAAAATGAAATTTTTGGATTGTTCCTTTATTGTTTTTTTGATGAAGCATTTCTACCACATTAATAGTGGAAAGGAAAGTTCTTGTGGTTATATAGATAAGCACATCTTCTAACTCATAAAGAGTTGAGAAGAGGACTTCCCTCAGCTCGGCTTCGGATGATTGATAATCTTTTTGTCAACAATTGACACCCCGTATATGGATATGAGGAAATAAAATAATGATAACATTATTGTACCATGATATTACAACTGTAAGTAGGATTTGTGACAATTTTGCTCCAACTTGAGATGCTCTCAAGCCCACAACTTAAATTCTGACAACGAATTCTAACAACGTTGGCGGTAATTTAACTTTTGTAGGGTTAATATTAAACTTTTGAAGTTTGACAACGAAATCTAGCAATTTTGTTTAAAGCACCACGTGCTGCCGTAACATTACCCTCTATTAAGTTAAGGGCTTATTTTAGTTGCCTAATAATTAGCGGCAGAGCTAGAATTTTTTATTTTATAGGTTCTGGATTGTAGAAAACATAGGTTACTGAATATTTGATAGAATATTTAGATATATTAAGTGAATTTTAAACACTATGATAAGGTTTGAGTCAAAGCTAATGGATTCTATCGTAAACGAATCTGTAAGTCCGCCCCTGCTAATAACTTGTTCGCTAACCTCCACGTATGACCCGTTCCTCCCTCTCCCTCATCATTCCTGTACCATAGTTATAATGAGAAACAACAATAACAGATACAATAGTAACGTCTCGATACTAAACTAAGTAGAGTCAGCTAAATAAATTCTCAGTCTATGTTCTTTCATTTTGACATGTTTGGATGATTCAATCAATTATTCAATCATTTAACTACACTAAAATGGCTCTCTTACGTTGTCTACTGTCATGTACCAAACATCAGACGGTCCCCATTTTGGAATATTACACCGTAGCGTTAATTGGGGCAGAATACCGCTATCAAGATCGACCCATCTTTTTTAAATCTTACAAAAAATGATCCACTCCTTCTCGCTTTCTTTCTCTGTTTGCTTCTCTCTCTCTCTCTCTCTCTCTCTCTCTCTCTCTCTCTGTCTCTCTCTCTCTCTCTCTCTCTCTCTCTCTCTCTCTCTCTCTCTCTTCGTCCTCTCTCTGCCGCACCTCCTCTCTCTCGATCACCGAAAAATCCACTTAGATCTGGTGGTGGTGAGCGAGGTGGTGTGGCTAGTGGTTTTTGCCAGAGCTCCGGCGTGATCTCGTCGAGGGAGAGATAGAAATGAACGGAGATGGAGAAAGTCCGTTGTTGCTCGTTGGACGTTGTTGGTGGTGTTGGAGTTCGCTGGACAATGGGACTCCGGCTATGGCTAGTGGCTGCTGCTCCTTCGTTGTTGATGGTGTTGGAGTTAGTTTATCTATAATAGTGTATAAGAGATGTGTTTACACCCATATACACACCTCTTATACACTATTATACATTTTTATACATCTATATACATAATGCATCTGTCTTGTATAAAAGTGCAATTCTTATTCAAAACCAGTCCAGATCTATATTTGTACCACTTATACAATATTGTATAAATGTGTATAAGTGCATATTTTCATGTATAATATTGTATAATTATATCCTTTAGTATATATACCTACACATTATACATTTTCATACACCTATATACATAAGGGAAAAGGGTCAAAAATGCCCCTCTACTTTGGGAAAAGGGCTAAAACTATTCGCCGTTACAAATTTGGGTCAAAAATATGTTGGGTTTAATTGATAGGTTTAATTGATAGGTTGGGAAAAGAAGTGGAGGGAAAATGAGTTGTTTCCTCTTGCTTTATGAAATAAGCATATGTCCCTCATCGTCCTACTTAAAAGCAAGCACTCCTTCTTGTTGCTGAAGGGTTGGGGGCAGCGAGGAGTTCCCCTCGCGCCGTCGTCGTCGCTCGGCTTCTCTTCGCCGGCGGCTTCGGTCAAAATGATCCGATTGATTTTTTGGACCAAATTTTTTTAATTACACTGTCATTTTTCTCGAAAGCTTGCAAGCCTTTTCCGAAAAGTTGCAAACCTTTTTCCAAACAGTGCTTCAATGGCTATATATTTTCGTTGATCCTCAGAATTTTTACTTACGAAATTTTCTGATATTCTTCTTCTTCTTCTTCTTCTTCTTCTTCTTCTTCTTCTTCTTTCTGTGCACTTCTTAAAAACTCTCGTGTGATATACTATCTTCGAGTGGTTCGTCGTCATCAGAATTTGTTGTACCGCTATTTTGGTGAGTAAATCGTTCTATCCTGGGAGGAAAGATTCCAACATCTCGGCACATTGAGGAATAATTTCAAGACACACCGTGAATTCAAGGCTCGATTTGATTTTCCATTTAATTTAACATACTCGTCTATATTATTTTTCGCTCGTAAATTTCATTTTCTATAGTTTTGCGTAACTGGCCCGCTCGTTTTCTATTTCAGGAATTATTCTAAGTTACTGTTTCAACGTATTTTTTGCAATATAGAAATAATAACAAAATACCCCTCCCATCATTAAAGTTTTCAAATATATCCCATCTTAAGAAAAAAATGGAATTATCAAACTGGAAAAAGTTAATCCCAGAATGAACATTTTATTAGAGAGAATGATCGTATATTTAGTGAAGGACTGGTTTTGTTTCTTTAGTATTTTAACTTTTACATATGGATTTGGGCCGGGTCGATTCTTTTTAGTTGGTTTTGTATTTATTAGATTAAAAATAAAGAATTAACGAAAAAATATTACCCATCGGAAGTTGAATTTTTTGCTATGCGTAATTTTTATATAGTAAGCTCAAGGTTTTGTGTTAGAAAACATAGTCAACTGACTGTGATGGAAAAAAAAAAGTGATAGTTATGTGACTTTTATGTTAGAAAACATAGTTAAGTAACTTTGGTTAAAAAAACAATGATAGTTAGGTTACCATTCATGAAATTAACCCAGTTGCTAATGCAAGTAGTGAAGTGAGGGAGTTAGGGAGATATAAAAGTTAAATAATTGAAATTTTGCAAGTAATGAAGTAAAGGAGATATAAAAGGTAAAATAATTGAACTTTTGCAAATAATGAAGTAAAAGAGATATAAAAGGTTGTTATAAATATTATTTAATTATGGATGTCTATCTTTAGGAGAAATATTATGATTATCACTTTGGATCAAGTCACTTTTTCCCCTATAAATATGTATGCTCTCCTTCATCAGTAATCAATCCCTTATTAAGAGAAATAAAGAATTCTCCTCTCTTCTCTCTTTCTACAATATTCTTGTTTCTTGCTTTATTATTTTATAACACGTTATCAAGATTTAGCCTCTAACCAATTGAGATATCCACTTCAATCAGGTATGTTCTTACTAATAGAGTTAGTCAATGTTCTTTCAGACCCAAGTATGAACAGTTTCTCTGTTACGGAAATAATAACATGATTCGCTAGATTGTTTAAGTTCCTTTTAGTTTTGCTAAAAAAATAGTAGGTACATTCATATATCATCTAATCACTATAATTTCTATGCTTACATGAACAAGAATGTGATGGATACATTAGATTCTTTCTTAATTGATTTGCATCAATAAAATATGAAAATAAGTAATCATTAGTAACTTTAGGTCGATGAAATTACGCTATCAATTTTAGAATAGCTGTAAAACATAGAATTATTTAATTGTGCAGTTGTTTTGGATGAACTTTTATCCGACAAACGTGTTTACTGTTTCCGCAAAATAGGTTTCAACCCACTGTTATGGAAATTGGATTAACTATTACTTGAAAAGGACAAACATCCTGGAGGGATTAGATCTTGAATTTTGTAAATTCAAATTTGAAAGAATAATATGACACCAGAAGTGATCATATTACACGTGCTTTATTGTAATCAAATTTGTTAATCACGGGGAAGTGGTAATATTTTTATAGGCTTGTGATTGCAATTAAAAATATGTTGGAGAAAAAAAATTTCTACATTATATATGTGCCTTAATTTGCTCCCCGAAGCAATATCTTAAAAAAAGTTTTAAGTAATCATAATTTTATAAGGTTAAGGCACACTTTGATGATTATGTTCCGTTCTGAAGAATGTGAGAACATTTGATAAACGTTATTAAATACATATACCATTCCCTAAAGGGAATGTGACGATATTTTAGAAAGATAATAAATACGTATACGTTTCCGCGAAAATATCACATCTCACCTCCGAGGTAGAATAATTCGTAAGAAATATTCGATATGTTATTCTTTTACCGTGAAGTAGTAACCATTGAGATTTACTCCGAAGAGGTAAACCTACGTTTTCTCCCGAAGAGGTAAATTTTTGAATTTTACGTAAACCTTTACATTTTCTCCTGAAGAGGTAAATTTTGAAATTTACTCCTGAAGTAGTAAGAATCAAAATTTACTTATCAAAATTTACTCCCGAAGTAGTAAGAATTTGAAAGTTACTCATGAAGTAGTAAAAGATTAAAGTTTACTCCTGATGTAGTAGAATTTTAAAATTTACTCCTGTCGTAGTAAAACTTTAGAAATTATTCTTGAAGTATTAAGTCCTTAAACTTTACTCCCGAAGTAGTAATGTTTTGAACTTTACTAGTTTCATTCTGTCAAGTGAAAAGAGAAAATATTTACCGCTTTATCGGCATTAATTTTTTTGCACCTATTTGTCAACATCATTAAAAGATGCATATCTTTTCAAGTCATTAACCAACAGTTCCGGATTTCAATTAAGACATTTTCATACAACAAGTAGCTGATCCTATTGAAATGAAAAACATTATACGACCCAAGTGATAATATATCCTTAAAGTATGCGAATTTGAGCCGATGATCTCTTTGAGTATTATGGGTATATAATGAGTAGTTGTATATTGATTTGTCCTCTTATGGTGATAACATTACAAATTGCTTTATGATATTATATAGGTATATCTGCATGTTAATATGGTCTTTTACTTTTCGATGAAGGACTTTGCATTATGTTTACCTCTATCGAATTGGAATGGGTTTTGAAAGTATATTGTTTGAGTAATCATCTATTCATGTAGCATTTAACATCTTTATTATTTTAGTAAGCGAATATGATAGATCAGATCAAATTGCAATTAATTTTCTAATAAATTACTAGTTACATCTAATTGTAGTTAGATTATTATGTCGTTGTTGTAATGGATCAAAATTTATCTTAGATGAATACATTTGAGTTGAATTAAAAGTGGACTATGCTTTTCACTAAATATTTTGATATTTGTTGTTCCGTCATGCATAAAAATTAATTGCATTCCTACTTGAATAGTCCACTGTCCCACATACTTTGTTAAGAGCAAATAACAAGAGATATACATGTTATTTTGTGGTATGAAGACATTGCCGCACTTTTTTGTCATATGTCGAAATATATTAAATATTTTTAATATGAATCATTCCAAGGCGTATGAAAATACATCTTGTAGAAAAATGTCTATTATAATCACATTAATATAGCATGATTGATTGTTATTATTCCCCCGAAGGAAATAACAAATTCATATATTTCTTGACCAAGGATGTAATATTTATGTAGTCATCGCGAAGATGCAAAATATTCATATGTTAACTTTAATCTTCTGAAGGGGATGTTTGAAAAACTAAAGTTTAGAACATAATGTTTACTTTTCATTATTTATGAATTTATTATCTTTAAATGTAAATTTGTTTACTAAATTTATATGACATCTAAAGATCTAATCAAATTTTCTTTCATGACACCAAAGAAGGTGTCTAAGCAATATTTGATCATACAAAATTAATTAAGGGCTCCAGAAGAGCTAGTTATTTATCTAGAAGATCATGGTACTAGTAGAGTCCAATGATTATGGAGAATAAATTAAAGGCTCCTGAAGAGCTTATATAGTATTATGTCAATTCGTTGTAGATTGTAATATACAAAGTTCTTATGATCGAAATACAAGTTAGTAAACCCGAACTTTACTAAAGTAAATGGCTATCATATTGAAGCTATAAATGATTGGAGGACTAAATATCTTCAAAATCATAGTGTGTAAGACATATGTTTGTGAAAAGTTACCCTCTCTATTCTCCAAATTGTACTACACAAATATAAGCATGATGAAATCATATGCCATGATAAACAGTTTATTGATACAAAACGGAGTTAATGTCATAGTAAACCAGAAGTTTACTAAAACAAATATGGCATGGTAAACTTGAAGTTTACTAGTATAAATAAATTTTATTAGTCGGCATGAGCGTTTTGGCCATCCCGATTCAAATATGATGTGCAGATTGAGTATTTGGACATATATTGAAGAACTAGAAGATTCTTCAAGAATTTATTTTTGTTGCTTGTTCTCATGATAAGTTGATTATACTAGCTAATGTTGGGATTGAATTTCCTAAATTACAAAAAATATAAAAGGTAAATATGGGCCCGTTCACCTGTTATGTGATGTCTTAAATAGATGCATCGAAAAGATGGTCATATGTGCGTTTATAGTCAACTTGCAGTTTGACATTTACAAAATTACTTGCTCAAAATAGTTGAGTTAAGAGCACAATTTTCAGATTATGTAATCAAGACAATCTATCTTGATAATGCTGGTATATATCCAAGCTGGTTTGGTGTTAAAATGTCTCTAAATAGCTAAACCAATTTTTATGAGAACAAAGCTTCTTTGCCTGTCCGAGATATGATATATTGCATACAACATCACTTGGTATGCTTCGCCAATAATTATGATAAATTCTCCCCTCATAATTGGTTTAGGTTCAGGAGCCAAATATTTTCATCTAATAGTTTTTTATGTGTGGTATATGATTAATTAATCTACCATGATGCATAAAGATGGATTCCCCAAAGAAATGCGATGTATGTTAGTTTTTCTAACATAAGGGAGAGAATAAACGGTAGGAATATGTTATGAATTATATATCATTAGTATGATCCCATTCAAAGATAATTCAACTCAAATGCTAGAAGCATTTGTGACCCAAAAATTAATTTCTAACTTCAAATACAAAAGGCTCCTATTAAATTCATGTCCCTAAAGGACAAAGTCTAAAACATGCATGAAGCGTGGTAGACTAATCGGTTCCAAAAGCAATAATCATTGAAAAGAAAGAGGAGCAAATGATCAATGATCATTCTAAGGAGGCAATGTGCTCTTGAAGAGCCTACGACATAACACTTCATGAAACCTCATGAGAGATTTAGGTACCTAAAAATAATGGAAGTGATGAGATCCTCAAGAAGTTATGTCACATTGAGAACCGATACAAATGATATATCGTCGACGATATCTTTGGTACAATATAGCGCAATATTGTAAAAGATTGTGAGGATCTAAATTCTACGTCTATTAAAGCATGCCGACGTGAAATTATTATCAAGTGAAATGACGATCTTCGGTAAGCATAAAGCTTATTTGACATTGTCTAGACACCGAAAGATGTCATATCATTTAAATAGAAATAGATGTTGTCACATCCCATATGAATTACTTGACAAAATTATATGAAAATTCTCAAGAATTTTAAATGCCTGAAGTATATACAAGTTGCGTAAAATTTGTTCATAATTCTTATATGAATTAAATTAAGCAAGGTGAACGCGATTTTATCACCTTAATGAATATTTATCGATTAAGGCACAAATGACTCTATTTATCCTTACGTCATTGTGGAAATCAAAATCCGTATATATTGTTGGTGCAAGTTGATTACTTGAGAATTATTGAAACTCTTTGAAGAGTTTTCAAAAGAAATAGATTATACGCTAAAAGAAGTTGAAATGAGAAACTTGCGTAATTTTGGCCTGAAGTGCCATATCTTTATGCAATTGATGCATTTATATATTTTGTTATATTTGTGAGGGATTATAGTCATACGATGTCACCTCCATGACGATACCAAATCATATAAAGATAACGTCCGTTCATAAAGCAAGTCGAATGCGCTTGAAGTGATTTGTGTACAACTCTATTCAAAGACTAAGATACAAAGAAAGATACATAGCCCAACTAAAGAGAGGATTCATAAAAGCACAAAACTTATTTCACAAAAGTTGTTCTTCACACACAAGCTCCAGAAGAATGGTGATATCAACGTGTAAAAGATTTGTTCTAGCAATAATATGACTGATTTATTCACCAAGTCTCTACAAACTACAACTTTCAAGAAGATGGTGCACAAGATTGGAATGCGAAGATTCAAGTTTTGGAGTGATGTACCCTCGGGTGAGTTAATACGCGTTGTACTCTTTTTCCCTTGTAAGGTTTTGTCCCACTCGGTTTTCCCGATGCGTTTTTAATGAGACGAACCAAATAGCGTATTATTAGAAATGTATCTTCTTTTTTCGCTGACATTTTTTCCCACCGGGTTTTTCTAGTAAGGTTTTAACGAGGCATATTATCTACCAAATGACATCCAAGGGGGGTGTTATAAATATTATTTAGTTATGGATGTCTTATCTTTAGGAGAAATATTAGGGTTAGTGACTTTGGGATCAAGTCAATTTTTCCCTATAAATATAGAGGTTCTCTTTCATTGTAAATCAATCTTTATCAAGAAATAAAGAATTCCCCTCTTCTCTTTCTACAATATTCTTGTTCTTGCTTTATTATTTTATGACAAAGGTAAAATAATTGAACTTTTGCCTAATAAACAAAGTGTAGCTGGATATCACTGAACAAAAAACTCAAATTCTTAGATCATATAGTAGGAGACTTACCATATAACAGACACCATGGAATTAAGATTTTTCGTAAGATATAATTTAATAATTTGCAGGCGTAATTAGTTCAAACATACGTGAAATCGTAAATTTTTATTTAAAATGACATTATAATTTCTGAATTAGCAGAATATATAATGGTTTTCAATTGACACATATTATTAAAACTTTTTCCTTTTTTTTTCTCAATTCCAAAAGATGGTACGTCTCGGATTTATAATCTGTCAGTTGCATTGGAAAGAAGACTCGCTGAACTTCAATTTACATAGGTTATGCATTTCATAACTTCTCATATTCTAGGAGATATACCTCTCTAAATTTGACCCAAAAATTCTGTCCGAAATTCTGCCAAGTTTTCCCAAAATTTCAACAAACTTAATTCCTTCGCTTCGCTTGATCCCAGAACCTTTAGACACTTGCTTAGCACTTGTTAAGAGTATTCCTTAACCTTATAAGGGTTCCATCACCTCTCCGAGCTTACGTTAGTTTACTCACAACGCAAACGAAGCGAAAATTTTCAAGGTGCAACACTTTTCTCATAGTTCGATGACATCTTTTGATTTTTCCCCCTTTTAATATTCAAATATTAGGAAAGGATCATTCGTAAGTTTAATGAGGTCATTCATGACCGCGCGAGGCGCGGGCAAATTACCTAGTTTATAGTAAATCAAGTTGTGGGGAGAAGTTTCTTTAATATTGATTTGGAGAACGATCCTGTTACACAATTTTCAAGGGGGAAACTTTTAAGATGGGAAACATATGAAATCATTCTTTCAGCAAAATCATATATAATGTAATTGAGCAGAACTTAATTCTTCCATGAAGAACTGGGGTTTGTGAAAAAAAAAAAAATTGATTTTATGGCCCGAAAAGGAGTTAAACAGTTACAGAGTATGCTTAATGGTTTGACAATTATTCTTATTTGCTCTAGCTTTGTAAATAAGAGATGAAAGATTTTAGGGCTCTTTCTAGCTTAGTAATTATCAAATCTTGAACAAAAGTTCCATACTGATAGCATAAAAAAGTAGGGACATAATAGATCACCTTGACTTATATTTCTAGCAGGAATAAAGGAGTTTGTAGCCGAACCATTAATTATTAGAGATAGGCTACTAGAAGTGATGCAAGACATAATGAGCTTTATATGATTAGGGGGGAAATTACAAAAATTAGAGCTTTGTCAATAAAGGACATTCTAACCTAGCAAAAGCCTTTTCTAAATCCAGTTTGATTAGCATGTTGGCGTGTTTACCTTTCATATTTCGGAAACAGTTCATAATTTCTTGCACTATGATTGCATTATCCGAGGCTCTCCTCCCTTCTAAGAAACTAGATTGGTTCTGACTTATAATTCTTAGAACGAGCTTCGTAGGATTCCCAATGGTTTTGGTGACTACAAATTATATTGCACAAACTTAATTATAGGTCTGTATTGTTTAATCGTTTCAGCATTGGAAACCTTTGTAATTAGACAGATAAAAGTTTTATTAATGTCATTAGAGACAGAACAACTGCCAAATACTTTAAAGCATAAATCTGAAACAGCATATGCTCCACCTCGTTCCAGTACTTCTGATAGAAGAAAAGGTGCAAACCATCAGGCGCACGCATAGTTAAGAGCATCAATGATCTTGCTAATGGTCTATAATACCATTTTTAGAAACAGATATTTGCTCTATTGTGCCCAAAGATTATTTTCCTGTTTAAGGGTGTCCATGTATTCACTAATTAAATTCTCTTCTAATTTTTGAGGAAAGAGCAAGAGCCATAATTAGGTGCTTTCTGAATTACATTGACTCTAGCTAGCAGAGTTCTTTTCTCATGAAAAATATTACTACCAAATAATTCTTGGTTCCAAATTCTCACTTCATCAGTGAAATTGCTAAGAGATTCAGTAAAATTAGATTTTCCCGTTCCAGTTGTTTTTAGCTACCTTAATAAAACTGGTATTAGTAGTCTACATTGTTTCAAACCTAAAGACCCTTTTTGATTCTGGTGATATGCTTGAGATAGGGCAATGGTCCGAATGAGTAAGGAGAAGATGACTATCGTATGCATCTTGAAACAAGCTAATCCACTCTGGATAGGCAAAAATTCCATCCAGGCTCTCCATTATAAGCTTCGTACAATTTTTTCTATAGTTAGTCCATGTGCAACGATTTCCTTTAAAGCTTAAGTCTACCATATTGTAGTGGTTTAGGCATTCGAGAAATTTATCGATTCTATGATTATTTACCTTATTACCACCAAATTTCTCTTTTGACCAAGTATTTCATTGAAATCACCCCCTGCCAAGTGTTCCATAAGAGTTCTAGGCCTCCAGAACCAACCTGAATCAAGTTGGTAAATCCAAAACCATCCAGAAGATAGTGGTGATCTTCAAGGTGAGTTTCCAGTAAAGCAACAAGTTGAACTGTTCCATGTTCTCCATGCTCACTCTCATTCTATCTGTCACTATGCGAGCTAAGTAGCCTCTGTGAATTTGAGAATTAGTTGAGAATGATTCCTTTTCCTGGCGTTAATTCATTGCATGCATAATGCTGTAGTAATTTCATTCTGTTCTCATCTTGATTTATGCTTTATCTTGTTGCATATAGTAGTATAACATATAGCCATAAGAAAGAATCATTCAGCAATTAAACAGTATTAAAAATGTTGCTGCCTCTTTCCCTTTTTTTTTTTTGGTGCTAGGAATTTGAGGGAAACCAAAGAACTTTGTGCCTTAGACTTCGAGTTTTGATCCTACCCATAAGAGATACCTTTTGTCAGAAATATATGACACTCATAGTTTTATGGGTAATATATACATTAGAGTTTGCACTTTGATTATTCATTTCTGTTTTTGGTGAAAGGCATCAGAAAAAGAAATAGCTACAGTTACAATTTTAAAGAAGGG
>NW_026718636.1:0-13117 GCF_029784015.1 Lycium ferocissimum | reverse complement strand
GACTATGGATCATTAAGAGTAGCTTGAATATGTCGTAGTCGTATGTGGATTATTATCGAATATTATAATATGTGGGCTGATTGGAATCTCATGCGGGTTGTTCGGGGTGTTCTCGAATCTTGTCTTGATTAGTCTCAACATAGTACTTGAACGTGTGGATGTTGATGTTGACTTGGTTATTGTGTAGTTGGTTGAATATAAAGGAAACGTCGTCTAATTTTCTATTAATGCTCTACTAACGTTGGAATACATTTTTGAACCTTCCCGTAGTTTAACCATAGTTCTTAACGTCTTAATATAGGTTGAGACGCTTCGGGCAGCGTATACGTATTGTGTTACGGATAAGCGCTAAAGGTATGTAAAGCTATCCTTTCTTTCTTTTGGCATGTCTTGGATATAAGTGACATATGATATGAGCTTTGGGGTAATTCTATTCATAAGTTTCGAGTGTGATTCATGATCCTTATTCACTTCTTGATGTTAGAACTCTTAAGGTAATTGAGTTATTGCCTCTCAAGTCTTCTATATGTTGGATAGTAGTCGGTATGTATAAGCTCCTATTCCTAAAGACTCTACGATGACTAATGTCCTTGACTTCCATAAGCTATTTCATGTTATCTTGATACGTGTCTATGATTCCCGAGGCTCTATTTGATGTAATCCATAATGACATTCAAAGGGTACTTGACATGACTATCGCCTTTGATACTGGAGTGTTAGTTTATTCTACTTATCCTACTGAGTCTCAGATGATGATTTAGTTTGCATATGGTTGCTCACTACTCTGCTCGTGCATACTGTTATTGTATCATTCACTGAGTCCCGGGCTGAGTATATTTTCGTGCACAGTTTCATGGCATTGTTCACCGAGTCCCTCACTAGAGGGCCGGGTACGGTATATATATGATGATATGATGATATGATGATATGATGATGGCACCGAGTCCCATGATGGGCCGAGTATGGTATACATGTATACGACTTAATCACCGAGTCCATAATGGGCCGGATATGGCATATGATATAGTTATGCATGATTTTATTTCATAAGGCATAGGTACAGTGATTTCTTGATTATCATACTTGTCTCCTGAAATCTCTACTTCAGTTATGATTTTCCTTAATGTATTTCATGCTTTATATACTCAGTACATATTTCGTACTGACCCCCTTTCTTCAGGGGGCTGCATTTCATGCCCGCAGGTACAGATACTCGCTTTGGCGATCTTTCAGCTTAGGATTTCTACTCTGCTGTCTTGGAGTGCTCCGTTGTTTCGGAGCCTAGACTTTCGCTACAGATCTTTGATGTATATGTATATGTTTATCCAGGGGTACGGCGGGGCCCTGTCCCGTCGTATTTCACTATTGATACTCTTAGAGGTCTGTAGACATATGTGTGGGTTGTATATAGATGTTGTTTAGCTGTGTCAATATGATTTATTTTGGGATGTTCCCGTACTTAGTGGCAGCCTTGTATATATATATATATATTTTGGGGTGTTGTATGTAGGGGCAGCCTTGTCGTCTTGCGTATATATACTTGGGACGTTCCCATACGTTATGGTAGCCTTGTCGGCTCGTGTACTATGTTATCTTGATTGGTTGTGACTCCTCAGGAGACAGGTTACCTATATGTATAAAGGTGACATTCTGAAATAACGTCTTGTCTTTGAAAGCTTCCATATTATGTTGAGACTCAATTTGATTATGTCTAACAGGTACGTATACGAGTGTCCAGCTCGGGCACTAGTCATGGCCTACGGGGTTGGGTCGTGACACCATCAAGGCTTAACCATAGTATAAAATCCTTCTAAATGTAGATTACTCAAGCTTCAACGGTGAACGTTAAATAGTTGAGGAGACGAAAAGGTATGTAAGGCTAACCCTTCTTTCATTAAGGGGGATGGTTCCCTTGCTATATGTATATATCATGAGCTCCATAATATCTATCCATATATATATATCTAAGATTGCCAAAGCTTACGATTCTCGATACGTTCACGATTCTATTGTCTCTTTTATATGATAGTTGATCCTCTAAGGATAGATATAACGAAAATGATGATGTCAATGATGACGATGATACTCATGAACTCCTACGTATACGGATTTAAGTATGTATGACCATTATGTAACACCGAGCTCATATGGCCGGGTATGATACCTATCGCGCGCACACCACTGCAGTTGGGTACGGATAACACTGAGCCTTGGTAGGGCCAAGTATGTATGACACCGAGCCTTGTCATGGCCGGGTATGCTATGGTTATGAATATGTATATGAATACGGATACGAATATGGACGCGGATATGGATATTTGTATATGTCTATATGTATGTACACGAGCACGCACTAGAAATGGAAGGTCCCTATGAAAGACAAGTAAGTAGTTACGATGATGGCTACTATCTCCTGATTCTCCCATCTTATGCTATTTCTTATGCTGTCTCTTATGCTCCTATTATGATGTTGATTATGCTTTACATACTCAGTACATTATTCGTACTGACATCCTTTTGTTTGTGGACGCTGCGTCATGCCCGCAGGTGGACAGGGAGACAGGCTTGATCCGTAGATTTCTTATTCAGGGACTACATAGAGGAGCTCCATTTCATCCAGAGCTATAGCTTTTGGTATTATTCTTTTCTGTACATACCTATGGGCATGGCGGGGTCCTATCCCGCCTATATGATGTGACGTACTCTTCTTAGAGGCTTGTAGATAGTTGTATATGATTAGATTTCCTTAGCCTTGTCGGCTCATATTTTGTATATCATTTTGATAGCCTCGTCGGCTTGTATACATAGATATAGGCATTGTTATTGATGATGATATAAATGTGTTGTTGCCCAACGAGATTAGCATTATTGATGCATATAAATTATGAGTAAGCCATGTGGCTCACCTAGATGCGAATATGAGAGTACAATAAGAGGTACCCGGGTGGGTTAGCACCGGGTGCCCGTCAAGGCCCTCCGATTGGGTCGTGACACCTTGGGGGGTCAAAAATCCCAAGAATCACTTCAACTCCAATTCCCTAAGCTTCACAACCTTGAAGAAACTTTAAAAGTAACCTTCTTCTTCACAAGCTCGGGTTTACAGGGTCCGGTGCTTGTCAAATCTTCACTAATATGATGGAAAATATTGGGAGAGAATATATTAGGGTTTTTCTGATTTGGAATGGAGGAAAATGAGAAATAAGGTCGTGAACCACCTATTTATACTCGGAATTAAAAAAGATTATAGCGGTCCGATTTGACGCGCGGGTCGACGGCTCGTCGACTTGCTCCATCGACCTGTGCCGGCAGATGCAAGGCTGCAAGACCCTATCGATGTCGTACATCGACGGTCTTCGATCATGTTGACGACCCGTCGATGATGACTGGTGTTCTGCAGATTTTTCAGATTCATTTCAGATCGCGTCGATTCGATTTGCTCAACTTTTAACTCTATAAATTGCCAGAAATATCTGCTGATACCCTTGTACACGGGGTAAGACACTTTCTACCTCCAAACTCAGGTTGGGGTCTCTATTCCAAGGGCATACCCGACTAGGAAACCATAGGTTCTACCACTACGAAAACGAGGGGTGCAACACCTACCAATCAAAATGCTTGAATTCAAGGTTGCCTATGAAAGAGGGTCGTCAACACGTCTACCTGAACCTGCACGGTATGAAGGCAGCACCCCCAGGCAAAGGGGAGTCAGTACGAAAAATGTACTGAATATGTAGGGTAGAAATGGAACATAATAGTAAGACCTGAATCGAAAAGGGATACGAGAATCAACCTATACCATAACTTGCCACTAAAGGCCATGAATATGCATATTATTCTTTTTAACATATTTATATACATATATCCTTTCCCATTCGCCCCATCGGGCTTCATATCATATCGAGCCCCTTCGGGCTTTATAATCATCATATACCAGCTGATCAGCTAGTTTGCATAAATAGCGCCTTTCCCTTTTCCATGTCCCATAAAAATCGTCTTTTATATATGTATGTATATATGTATATATAAATAAGTAGTGCACGATAGGACTTATAAGACATGGAACTCTATTCGGAGTGACTTTCAAGTCGTTATCCTCCGAATTACATTATGAACATCCATATCAATATACTTTCATTGATAATCAAGACTTATGTTTAGACACATTTAGGAATAATAAAATGAATGAACCATCAAGACAGGCAATATATCGTCCGAGGGTAGAGTTCATTATGGAAAGGCTTCCGTTTACGTTTTGTTTCATAATAAGACATGCCAAAATGAAGAAAGGTTAGCCTTACATACCTTAGCCGTTTAGTTTAACAACTCAACGAATATTCTCCAACACTCACCAATCTACAATCAGGCAATAAGAACCAAGGTTAAGCTATAGAAGAATCTCATCAAGTCTTTCTAAGCTAGTAGGTGAGCTATACAAATTTGGGCAGCATTTCCCCTGTATTCTTCACTTCCATCCAATCCAAAACAACTCTTAAACCATCAAGAACCATATCAACATAAATATATCTAGCTAAAACAATCAAATCAGATCAAGAACTAGCTTCAAAACTCATTTGAAAATAGCCCACAACACAACACTTCAATCTTTATCTTTCTTCAAGTTCATACATATTCTATCTATCAATTCTCTTTATAAATAAATAAATATGAATAACCAAACCAACCATACCATAATCAAGTTATATTCTTCAATTTCCAGGCGCAACAATTCATAAAAAGAAAAAGAAAAATCTTCTAAAACAGCCCAACAAGAACAACAACATTCCAAACTATTTCCAAGTGTTATCTTGCAATTTTCCATCCATACAACTTAGCTAGACTTAGATACACTTCAAATACAAGTAGGAGGAGAGGAATATTACTCACACAGAAAGAAAAACCTTAGAACAAAACTTCCTTTAACTTGGAATAACCCTCAACACAACAACAACACCATACAAGTGTTCTTCTCAAGCTCTACAAGACTTTTTGTATTGGACTTGGGTAGCTTGGCCTTAGATTTTCTTAGGAACCATGGGGATATGTTTTAGAGAGGGTCTTGTGATTGTTTGGAAATCAGATCTGGTCAAAAACGGTGAATGAGGGGCTTGTCACCACTCAAATATGACATTGGGGCTTTCCACCGCCTCAAGTGGGTCCCAAAATGGCTTCTACGCAGTCTCACGAAAACGTAAATATCGCTCTACTCTGACTTCATATCGATGAACAGTTTAGTGCATTGGAAACTAGACCTGTAGATATTTAATTTGGTGGGTGGAACGCCCCATAACTCCAAGTAAATTAGGAGAAAAGCTTAGTCACAGTAGACCCAAATTTCAGCAAAAAAATATGAACATTACTTGCAATAACTTTTGCCAACTTTTGTTTTGCAACTTACTTGACTTCAAAACTTAACAAAAGAATATTATATAATTAAAATACTTTAAAACATGACCTCCTTAACATATTAATCACTCCTAGTTTTACTCTAAAAGTACGTGTCTTAATATCTTTGATCCGTTCAACCCTGAAACCTTTTGGTACATGCATAACAATTGTTTAATACCTCCCTTAGCCTTTTAGGGGTTTCATTTCTTCCCCTGGACTCATATTGTTTTACTTAGGATAAGAACGATGTGAAAATTTTGAAGGTGTAACATTCTCCCTCCACCCCTCCCCCCCCCCCCGCTTTAGGAACATTCGTCCTCGAATGTTATGGTAGTATTTTAATCCGACTCCAGTCCTCTCATTTTGCAATTTTTTTTTCTATTCGTATGCTCACTTGGCTTATTGTGCCGGCATTTCTTGACCATTATGTCCAGGTCGTAGTCAACTTCAAAGTTCCGAACTACTTTTGTTACTGAATCTCTTGCTTCTTATTATCCTCATTGTCCCTTGGTTACAACTTCGTCCAACTGCATGATGCATTTTTGTAATCCCGTTTTTGTTCCTCCTTTTTAATTATTCTTCCCTTTCTAAAACTCTAGTCCATTTATTACCGTTGGACATAATGTTATTTTGTCAAAGTGTTTCTTCTTAACAATTTCTTTTAACTATATCCAATTTTAATCGCTTCCCAAGGTATCTATTCGTTTGCCAGTTCTAATTTGCACAAGTCCTTTATTTTCTGTGTACATCTGCATATTCCATCCCGATGTTTTGGTAACTCCATCCTGGTTATACGTAATGAAGTTTCCCGTCTTTATCGCTACATCCGATTCAGCTTTTCACGTAAAACTTTTCCTTATTTTTATCAATTTATAACTCGTCATCAATAACACCTTTCCATATCTTCTAGCATTCCATTTGTTTATCATCACCTTTCATACCTCTCATGTTGGAGATACAGTAGCCCTTAGTGCAATCCGTCATTGCGTAGGGTTTCGGTTATGTTATGGCTTAACATCTGGTGATCATATCTCTCATATGTCATTTATTTCTTTCTTTTCATATAACATAATTATTCCCTAATCGTGTACTTATCATTCCTGTTAATGACTTAGCATTGGCATTCTTACTCCTCCGTCCTTGTATCTCATCTTTCTATTCCTCTTTTCTACTTCCGGGTACTTTCAGTTCATCTTCGGTTGTGTATCATGTCATATCTATTTCCTTATGTTTTGTGGTTCCTTTAAACTTATTATGTCATAGTCTACTTCATCGTCGCCCGTTTTCTTTTTATCTATGAAGAATCATATTACCTCGAAATCTCATAGGCCATACTAGGCAATAAATTCCACTGCCCATTGACTTACGACTAAGTGCATCCACACTACAGGAAAAATGGCCTTTAGGGAAGGGAAATCTAGTCCCTAAAAGTCCAAATCTGGTCCCAAAAGGTCAATTACGATGGGAAAATTCTGGTCGCCACCTGTCGTAATAGCCTCCGCCGCTAAAGGCCAATAGCGACTGGTTTAAAAATCTGGTCGTTAAAAGTTTTTGGGGACGGTGTATATATCTTGTCGTTAATGCCTTTTAGATACTACATATCTCGTCCCTAATGGATGATTAATATCATGGAAAATAAATACTTTTTGGTCGTCAAACCTTTTTAGCGACCAGCCGTTACTGGTCCTAGATTATCTTTAGAGACGAGGTAGTCTTTATTTAAAATTATTGTACTAATTTTAACGAGCATATTTCTGGTCTTTTATTCACCACGAGGGGTCCCTAAAGCTCCATATCCAAAAAAGTTATTTTTATCAATAAATATCAAATGGATATTGAAAAAAGTACATATAAAAAGCTTATATATAGAGAGAGAGGAAAAGAGCTAGTTATTAATTACAATAAAATGGTTAACATCCCATGATGTTAGTTTCAATATTTGCTTGACACCTTAACAAAAAGACATTGCTAACACCCCGAGCTAGACTATTATATTGAGTTCTACATAATATTCCTAGCAAAATAATAATGAGCTTGTGCATCTTGACTTGTAACTTTAATCTTCAAAACCTGTAAGTACAAAGTTTGAAAAGACTGAATAACTATTAGTAAGATAATTAATATATGTAAATGTTACACTAGTAGTGGTTATACCGCTTACCCCAAAGCAATCTAAATTCATTAGGTGTTATCCAAAGAAAATCATCGAGCCTGCAGGAGTATAAAAAAAAATTAATTAGAAAAACTCCGGGACGCATTAACCAAAATGCAACTAAAATAATAGCTGTGTCAAGCATAATGGAAGTGTTTGAACTTAAGGAGTCGTTTCCTATTTAAAGAGAAACATGCTACTGCTAGAATATGTTCCCAACTAAATTTTTTACATAAACTGTAGATGTTAAGTCTCTTGTACAACAAGACACTCTTCTTACAGCAATATATGTTTCTTTTAAACTTCCAGTAAACTCTCTTATACAACAAGGAGAATACACTGGTAGTTGTATGTTTAACATTACTTGGCTCATAAACTAGCTTCTCCTTATAGTTCAGTACGCTACTCTCAATCTCAAACTAATACATGATGAAAGAACAAAGAAAACTAAAAACCACTAACATTGATAAACATACACGAATATATTCATCACATTATATAACATCACCCTTGCCTTTGAGCAGAAAAACAGTGGTTTACATGTTACATCGACTATATGTCCAAACTCCAGAGCATTGTTGTAAAAAATAATGTTTATTTTAATACTGAAAAATTAGAAATTTCGACCATGTACTCTTAACCTCCTCAAAACATGGGTTCCATAACTTTTTCAATTTTTCCTATCGAGAGTGCAAGAGTTAAACACAACAAAAGGGAATTGCTATCTTCCCATATGCTATTATTTTCCAGGTATGCTAAATGCAAATGACAATAGAGAGTAGACGGGCTATGAGGTATAAATGGATTTAGTCGAAACCTTTTCAGATGTAAAATAGAAAAATTGCAATAGGAGTAACTTGGACATGTCCCTATTTGGCTCGAAAATCTCAACAATAAAAAAGGTCTTTCGATCCTAAGCACATACCCATAAAATAGATAGCACAAATTGTCGAAAACTAAACAAAGAGAAATTCATACAACCAAAATAAGCACACAAATCAAACTCAACTTATACAAAGCTATAAAACGAAATCAAGATTGAGTTTTAAAATATAAATAGAAGGGTTTTTCATATCATAAACACATACCCAAAAGAAAAAGCTCAAAAATTCAACTTGGTGCATATGCAAAACATTGAAACGAAATTAGAAGATTGAGTTTTAAAAGAAATAGAAGGTTTTTCATATCATAAACACACAGAACCAAAAGAATAAGATCAATAATTCAAAAGATTGAGTTTTTAACCCTATGATTTTAAAAAAAGAAGTAACAAAACAAATAGCACAAATCACAGAAAATAAAACAAAGAGGGAGAAGAAGCTATAATACCTTGAGATGTTTTTGATGCACAAGAGAAGAATCTGAGGAGATGAGAAATCAATTGGTTGCACTAAGGAAGAGCAAACGATGGGTTTGATGTGTAGAAACTAGGGCTAGAGTTCAGATCGATCACTTGTATTTGAGAAGATAGAGAGTTTGATTTAATTTTTAGAAATTTTTATTTTAGTATATACTACTTTATTAGTTTTGGCGCCTTAATTTTTTGTGAAAACTAAAAGTTTTTATTTCACTACAATTGTTTTGGCACCAGTTTCTTTAGAAATAGTAGCTTTTTTAATACTATATGTGGTGGAATCTATCCTGCTCATGGCCTATCAATTACAATTTGGGACCAGTTACTAAATTCTTTTGGCACTAGATTTAGTGCCTTCACAATAAAATATAGAATTAAGGACTGAAATAAAATCTCGTCCCAAAAAATGTACTTTCAGAGATGGGATTATTAACTCTTCCCTAAATGTTGGTCATAGATAAGCCTTTTTCTTGTAGTGCCACTACCACATTTGCTTTTCCATGATGGTAAAGGATGTCCACATCATAGTCCTTTAATAGTTCGAGCCAACTTCTTTGCCTCAATTTCAACTCCTTCCGTTTGAAGATATAATCAAGCTCTTATGATCCGCAAAGATATCAATATGAACGCTATATAGATAATGTCGCCAAATCATCAAAGCATACACTACCACTGCCAACCCCAGGTCATGCGTCGATTAGTTTCCCTCATGCTTTCTCAACTGTCTCGAAGCATAGGTAATGACCTTTCTATGCTATATTAACGCACAACCTAGACCTGTACTCGAAGCGTCATAATAAACAACATAACCCTCGGTACCTTCAGGAAGAGTAAGAATGGGTGCGGTTGTCAGCTTTTCCTTCAAACTTTGGAAACTGCACTGGAAAGCATCCGACCACTGAAATTTGGCCCCTTTCTGAGTCAACTTTGTCAAAGGTGCAGATATAGTAGCAAACCATTCTACGAACCGCTTGTAATATCCCGCTAAGCCGAGAAAGCTACAAACCTCAGATGGTGTTGTGGGCCTCGGCCAATTTTTTTACTGCTTCAATCTTATAAGTATCAACCCAAATACCTTCATCCGACCCAATATGGCCAAGGAAGGCCACTGAATTCAACCAGGAGTCACATTTGGAAAATTTAGCATACAACTTCCGATATTGCAGTAGTAACAACACTTTTCTCAAATGATCCGCATGCTCATATTCCGAACGTGAGTACACTAGGATGTCTCTATAAATACAATCACAAATACATCTAGAAATGGGTAGAACACACTATTCATCAAATGCATAAAAGTTGTTGGCGCGTTCGTCAACCCAAAGGACATAACTAGGAACTCGAAGTGCCCATGTCTTGTTCTAAAAGTAGTCTTAGGAATGTCTTTCTTTTTCACCCTTAACTAATGATATCCAGATCGCAAGTCTATCTTCTAGAAACATTTAGCACGTTGCAATTGATCAAACAAATCGTCTATCTGAGGAAGTGGATACTTATTCTTAATCGTAACTTTTTTTAGCTGGCGATAATCGATACACATTCGCAACAAGCCATCCTTCTTTCATACAAATAGTACCGGCACTCGCCACGGAGAAGTACTGGGCCTTATGAAGCCTTTTTCTAACATGTCTCGCAATTTTTCCTTCAATTCATATAGCTCGGCTGGAGCCATTCTATAGGGAGTGATAGCTATTAGCTGGGTATCCGGAAGTACATCAATGCCAAACTCAATTTCTCTTTCTGGTGGAAGACCTGGAAGTTCATCAAGAACATATCTGGAAATTCATTCACTACCGGAACAGATTGTAAGGTCAAGGGTTCTACTTCAGAATCTCTAACCCTTACCAGATAGTAAATATAACCCTTCGATATCATTCTAGTCGCCTTTAGGTAGGAAATAAATCGACCTTTAGGTTCTGGAACATTACCCTTCCATTCAAGAATAGGTTCACCTGGAAATTGAAACTTGACAAACTTTGCCAATAATCGACACTAGTATAACAAGATGTCAAGCAATCCACGCCCATTATCACCTTGAAATCCACCATCTCTAGCTCTATTAGATCCACTAAGATACTGATTACAAACCACAACCTCACAATCCCTATACATCCCTCTAGCTACTAAGCTGTCACCTATGAGGATAGGTACCTCAAAGGCTTTACTTATCAACTAGGTTTTTCTACCAAATTTGTAAGCAACATAAGGTGCGACATAAGATAAAATATCACCCAAGTCCATCAATACATATACATCAAAACCAGAAACGGACAAAGTACCTGTGACAATGTCAGCTGACGACTCCTGATCCTGTCTCCCTGTCAAAGCACAAATACGGTTTTGACCATCGCCGGAGCTAGATGATTCACCCCTGCCTCTACCTCGGCAAGAAGATGCCTGAGGTCCTCACTCTGGGGGACGTACCAAGGATGATGATGCAGCAACTGACCCTTCTGTCTAAGTCATACCACCTCTACTACTCATCAGACACTCTCTAGGGAAATGACTAGGATCCCCACATGTAAAACAGTCACCCTGACGACATAGCCTTAAATGATTCTCACCACAAGTAACACGTTGTGGAGTAGGTGGCATCATCTAACCAGAATCCCTCCGCTACTAAGAGCCCAAATCCCGAGAGCTATGCCTCTATCCAGAATAAGTAACCCTATCATTCTGAGGCCTATAAAGTTATGGAGGTGCCTAAGCTCCAGGATAAGTTGAGTGCCTACAATGCTGGAACCTAAAACCACCCAAAAAACTCTCGTCCTAGCTAGTAGATCTAGCCCTTTTGTGCTAACCTCTATCACGATCCTCACGTTGTTGCCACTTTCTATCTTCCAAATTTTGAGGATAAGCTTAATGCACGAGATATCCATTCCTTCAAGTAATGCGGCATTAAAACACTCGTTAATCAAATACAGCCCCAACCCATTCACAAACTGATGTACCCTGTCCTCCATTTCAGCTATTATTGTAGGAGCATACCTCACCAATGAGTCGAACTGCAGGCTATACTCCCTCACACTTATTTCCTTGACACAGATTCAAGAATCAATCTACTCTTGCCCAAGGAATCTTTGCTGGCAAATAATGATGCAGAAATGCCTCAGAAAACTCTCTTCATACTGCAGGAGGTGCATTCAGCCCTCTAATACGTTCCCAAGCCTCATACCAACCTACAACAACGTCTCGCAACCGATAAGATGCTAACTCAATAGACTCTATACATGAGCTTGCATCATCTTGACATCTAATAAATGAAAGTATGTGGTTCCTCTCCAGACTTAGCTCCTGTGAACACTGGCGAATCAAGGTTGGTGAAATCCCTCACATGGGCACTTACAGCCATATTAGCAACACCTGCAACGGCGCCTGCCTAGCGCTGAGTCTGAGCAGCAACCAATCTAATCAATAATCGTATAGCACTCCGTATATTAATATCCTCCTCAAGAGCAACAGGTGGAAGGATTGGACGTCCAGGATCCTTCTCCATTCCCTCAGGTGTTTTCTGTCTCGACCCAACCCCGTAGGCCATGAATAGTGCCCGAGCTGGGCACTCGTACGCACCTGCTTACTACATTCGGCATACAAATAATTTGAACATGTACGAAAGTCAGACGTCTTCTCAATCTGTCACATACAAACGTAGATATCGTACGTGCTTGGCAAGGTGTCATAATATACATAACATATCAAACATATGCACATGCACCACTAAGTCGCTTACACTTATGACGGACCACCCAAAACATAATCCACACGGACATAGCCGTACAGTAACCAATCATGACCCACATGTATGTCTACAGACCTCTAAGAGCAACAACGGAATCATATGACGGGACAGGGCCCCGCCGTACACCCGAATAAATATATATATATATATATATATGCAACGAAAGAGTCTGTACCAAAATATAGGCTCCGGAACAAAGGAGCGCTCCAAATAGCAGAATAGGTGTCCTAGGTTGGCGGATCACTGAAATGGGCGTCTATACCTGCGGGCATGAAACGCGGCCCCCGAAGAAAGGGGGTCAGTACAAAATATGTACTGAGTATGCAAAGCACGAAATACAGAAAACAAGGTGATAACCGAAGTAAGGAGTACAGAAAGTGAGCATAATAACCAGAATACCAAAATGCTTGCATTTGGAGTACTAATCATCCATAAGAAGTACAGAAAACAAGTATAATAATCAGAATGCCAAAATGCTTGCCCCAAA
>NW_026718635.1:0-12948 GCF_029784015.1 Lycium ferocissimum | reverse complement strand
TCCTTGTCATAGGTTCTTCTAACTCATTGGGTCACCCCCATCATCCTTGTTCTTTCAGTCCTTTCTTTGCCATTATTGTCCTTTCCAGGTCATTTCTTCCCGTTATTATTCGTCGCCGCATCTTAACAAAAGTCATGTCTTGGTACGTAGTCCTTACTTAACAATCGGCTATAGGCTACTTGCTTACTCTCATATCCGTCTCTTGGTACACTCATTGTTACTTCGCTTCTACTTTTCTCCCAAGTATTCTTGCGACACACCGACATATTTTTGTACTCCGATTCCTAGCTAATAGATTTTTTTCTCTCGTACTTGATAGTGTACATTCCTTTTAGGTCTAATATAATATGGTCTCCCCCCCTTTAAGGGGCTCCTTATACCAACAATCTTTCTATGAAGTCTTCGTTCATACCTAGTGTAACACCTCGTAGCTTAAGGCGAAGGTTTGACTCATAAGATGATAACATAATGAAACCAATATTAGGGTTATAGGAAGTGTTTTGAAAACTAATCAAGTCTTAAGAAATGTCTTTGGGCAAAGCAAAGTTGGAAGCCACTCTACGGGGCATGTTTGGGAAACAGTTTATAGAAGGTCTTACTTCCAATGACCATAACCCCTTTATTTATTAGGAATTTGGGAAACTTCCTGAATAAAAGTTGTAGCCCTTTGAAATATCTTTCCAACGGTATATTATGGGGGTCAAACGGACATCTGTGCAAAGAGTTATGGCCATTTTACTGAAGAGATGCAGTGCAGTCCGTTCACCGATCATGTTATACGAACCGGTTATACGGCCCATAATTTTATACGGACCGTATTACTCGTCCGTACTTCTGACGCTCCAAACCGACGTTCGTTCCACCATGATAAAATATGGTCATATTATACGGACCGTATAACTTTATACGGACCGTATAATATGTCCATATAACCTCCGCCTCATTTTTGTATAAATCCAAGTCTTGAGTTCTTCTATTTCATTATTCACAATTCCAAGCCCTAGCAACAATCCAAAACATCAAGGTAAGTCAATCAAAACCCTTCCAACTCAATTCTAACATATATATATATATATCTAATAATCTAAGCAAGAAATCATTGTTCATAAACTAGGTTTTCAAGAAACTCATCTCAAGGTTCAAGAATCAAGATTTAGGAAATCTTCTCCAAAATTCAAGTCTTTAATTCAAGATTTTGGAGCATTACAGGTATGTAGAGTTACTATCTACGTGTGGGAACATCATTGTTCTTCCCCACGCCTCATAATCCATAAATTATGATTCTTTACGAAAACTAGGGTTTCTATACCATGCTCATGATAACCCTAGGTCCATGTCCATGATTATATTATGTATGAATTGTTATAATTCCATCATTGAGTTCTTAATATTTCTTTATGATTATTAAGAATCTGTCCGTAATCTATGAAAAATCCATATATCTCATTCCATGGGTTCATGCATGCTAGTTTATGATATATTATGCTATTTTCAAGAAAATACTATACATGTTTTACAAGTTCATGCAAGCAAGCTATAATTTATGATATCCATGTACAAGCAAGTTATGATTTATGATATCCATGTACAAGCAAGTTATGATTTATGAAAACCATGTATAAGCAAGTTATGATTTATGAAAACCATGTATAAGCAAGTTATGATTCATGAAAACCATGTAGAAGCAAGTTATGTTTCATGACATACTATGGGCAGCAAGTGCCACTATTTTACATGTTCATGTTTTTGGGAGTTGCTTTAATTACCGAGGAAGGCTTCGCATAGCCCGAAACTACGTAGCCACCGTAGGATGAGGATCGCTCCACCCATGTCCCGACGATCTCTCATAATGACCGGATCCTTTCATATTTTATTAAATCTCATGTTCCCCGGCAAGGATCGAGTGTTCGCCGGCGGGACGCAAGCACTGCATCATGGATCGGTTATAAGTTATTGCTCTCCCTACTTATGATATTTTTACCATGTTATATATATATGTATCCATGCTCATGATCATGTCCAGGTTTCAGTTTCAGTTCTTACCATGTTATTCCATGTCCCATGTTATTTCTTTCAGTTGCTTTACATACCAGTACATTCAATGTGTCGACGTCCCCTTTATTGTCTGGGCCTCGCATTTCACGACGCAGTACGTATTTACTGTGACGCCGCATCCGCCGCAGGATTTGCTCGTATCACCATTGGGTAAGCCCCATCTCATTCGGGGGTTTAAATTTCCGGGCTTATCTTTATTTTACTAGTCATGCTTTTAAAGGTATGTTGGGGGGCCTTGTCCCAACAAGTACGTTTTCCAGTCAAGATTCACGATTAGAGGTTTCATAGACTAGTCAGTTTAGTTATGTTAGACATGCAAGGTGTTTAGCCATCTTTGGCTCAACTCATGTTATTTCCGCATTTATGATTTAGACAAGTATTTCATTAAATTATTATGACATCTCATGTTTTATAAAAGCTCATCACGTTCATGCTATATTTCCGCTCATGTATGCCTCATGATGATTCAACAAGTCATGTGGTTCGCTTCTGTCACACGCGCATGGCACCGAGTGCCGTGTTTCGCCCAGGCCATGGTTCGGGGCGTGACACCTAGTTTCTCATCTTTCTTCTAACTCCATGCCTAACATCCCGGAAACTTCTTATCCTAAGCTTTCTGTTGCCTTCCATCTATGTCATCCTTTTGTCCACATTCCCATCCACTATTCGTCCTTTCACTTCCTTAGTTCGCTTGTTCGTAATTCTTCCTTGACGACGCATTTGTGTCGTAGCTGTGTATCCATGTCTATCCCTATCCTACTTACTATTTCTTTAGTCTTGCTTATCAAAATCGGTCCTCAAGCCTTGTACACTCCTTTCCTGTCTCTTTTTATCATACTCTATCCCTCTTCACATGCCTACTTTGAGTCCTTACCCAAACAATCTCGCGCTTTGCCGGTAATTTCTCTCGAGCCTCCTTACTGAGGTTTCTTACCCTTCACCTTCTTTCGACACTTTGTTCTCTTTATTTTCCAT
Source organism: Lycium ferocissimum (assembly GCF_029784015.1). NCBI lineage: Eukaryota > Viridiplantae > Streptophyta > Magnoliopsida > Solanales > Solanaceae > Lycium > Lycium ferocissimum. Next base: position 9,918 of record NW_026718635.1, on the reverse strand, counting down.
CAACCCACTCTCTTCCTTTCCAATCATCACTATGTTAGACTTTCCAGTCTTAATCTATAGTAAGACAATGATAGCTTCCCTTGTAGCACTTATACCGTCCACTTTCGCTGTCACTTGGGCTTCGATTCCCTTACTTGACTAATGCCTTCCTTACCGTAGCGCCGGTTGCTGGGACTCCGTATCTATATATAATCATATGTAAAATATTTACACATATATACATATATATATATATATATATGTATTTACTATCAACTAACCCACAAAGTATTTCCAAACACTGTTCAAGCCTATCCTAATTCCCGGGGCTGTAATGCATTTTCTGTCTCTTCACCGAGTTAGTCTGCCTCGTCTCACGCGACCTCGTTAGGGTTTCCACCATTCCATATACTCGAATTTACCTTAAGCTACCCTAACTTCTCATTTGTCTCGTATGTCCGAATAGGTAAAATTTCTTGCAAACTTCCCAGGGGGTCACCCATCCTCCCACCTGAGCACGCTTAACCTCAAAACTTTGCTGGAATCCGGTGCCTTAATGCCGATATAATCGCGTACACTTCCTTACATGGCCTTCACTACTCGATCTGAAGCCAATCAAAACTTTACAACTTCCAAGTCATTTTCGTAATACGTCCTTTCTTCTATAATGACCGTTTTGCCCTTTTTAATTCCTGATGTTCACCTTCCGCCTGTATGTATGACCATTTCCTGTCTGGCGCCCAACTCCACGTAACAACAAATATATTCATCCAGCCTCACCTCTTTTGACTTCCATATCATTCCTCGCCTTTTTCCGCCGATATCGGGCGCCACTGAAATCGACGATTAATATAAGGAATCTTATTTCCTATGTCTTGGCTCTATCGCACGATCTAACGACGTAAAGTTAGTCAACCATTCCTAGATGCCTCTCCCGCAACAGCCTCCCGTCTATAGATGTGGCCGGCTTCACACCCATAAACAGGACTCTACTGGACACGACTTTGCAGACAGCCCTTAGACCGACCTCGCTCTGATACCACTTTGTCACACCCCGATCTTACTAAGGTGTGATGGGCACCCGACCCCGTAACCGGAGCCGAGCGGACCCACTGACTCTTACTACGTACTGATTTTTTTTGAAATCTATTCGTCAAGTATACATAATAAGATGTCTGAAATACTTTTATTGCTTTTAAATCAAATAAAATATGTAGCTGTACAAAACTTGTGTCATAATACAAACTGACTCCCGAAACCCATGACTGTGTCTGCAAAGCCTCTAACTTCAAACAAGACATCATGGCATAACGCATCGACTCCTACGGCGACACTCCGAACGAATGAGTTTGCCAACTTTTGCTGGAACATCTTCTATAATGGCGTTCGATCATCTGGTGTCCCGCGGCACGAAACGTGAAATTTCCGAAGAGAAGCGGGCCGCACGAGCATTGTACCGAGTATGTAAGGCATGAATAGTAACATAATAGGAGATATAGCGATGAGTAGCAACATAGTAAAACTGTACTCGAGTGTAAGAACAGAATGGAACTGTAAAACATATTATGTGCTGCAAACGTAATCTGTACATCTGAGTGTCTCTTGAGGCGGAGTCATGCATGCTTACTTTTACCTTTATACATACATCCATAACCTTCCTGCATCACATAATATCATTAGCCCGCGTCCGGGCCTCCTGCGTCTGAGGTAATTATCTCGTGCCGCCCACTAGTGGTGGTCGTGCCCGACCCTCTAGGCCGGTATAATTATATGCAGTCCACTACGCCCATCGTAGTGGCGGTCGTGCCCGGCCCTCTAGGACGGTGTAACATCCAATAGCTGCCGCCGTAGCGTTGACATGCCCGGCCATCTAGGCCGGTATAGCATCCATCATAAGCATGCATTGGAGCCCAATCAAAAGCTATAATTTTATCGGAGTGACGTAAGGCCTGGAACCTCCGATTACATTCTGGAATAATCATCATGACTTTGTCTCACCTTGAAGGAACTATTAATATAAGGCGAGACTATCAACGAAGGACAACATCACGGAAACATAAAACAGGATCACGACACCTCATTTCATATACTTTGAAACCTTGAAATAGTTATTATTCGAAAATAGCTTACATTTCATATCGTCGTATTCATGGTAAGAACATATCCTTGACATGTTCATCATAGACGTTTCCTCATATCGGGCATCATCATCGTCATCATAAAACCATAGTCGTCGTTTTAGTCATAAAAACTATCAGAAACGTAAAACTGGGATTTTGGAGGAAAACGAATATTTTTGAAAACATTTATAAACTTTTAAGAAGAAAAGTCATGCTTTAAAATCATAATTTCTAACCTTTGAAATAAGAACGCTATGGGAGCATTTATAATATTACACCATATGATCCATGCCATAGAAGGAAAGAGCTTAGCCTTAACATACCTGCGCCGCGCCTTACTAGCTACGCCTATCCATCCAAATCCGTTGCCGCTAGTCTACATTCAAGACGATTGACACAATCATTAGATTCATTACCGCGTACTTGTCTTAACCTTTCAAGCTCATTCACTTATGGTCCGCCGGAATTTTACAAAGATCTCCCCTATAAATATACCGTCCCGAGAATATGGCTCGGCCCAATTCATCCATTAACAACAATCCGAGAATTCAACTCAAACCAACAACAATGCCGACAATCTTACTAACAACATTCCATTCATATTCAATTCAATTCAATTCGCATAATATTCCGTCGAATCAATCGACATACTACTTCACCCGAAACCTTCAAATTTAACAACAACCACACATTTCATTATCATCTATATTCATTAACTTCAACCACATTCTTTATTCAATGTCACATAATCCACAACGACAACAACTAGAATATCGAATTACATCGATTGACACTAACTTACCAAAACACCTATTTCGACCATAATCTTCCTTACATGTCTTCATGCATTTTTACTCATTTATCTACATTCCAACAACAACAACGACATATTTTCCTCTTTCAAATTCAATCACCTTAACCAACTTTCAATCTTCCAAGCCTTTTAATTCTTATTTTACATTGTAGAATTCACCATAACAACAATTACCATTCTAAATAAAATCAATTTATCACACCTTTCCATTAACTACACTATTCGCCAACACACACATATGCATATGTTTCATGAATTTTCCATTCATTTTCTATTCACTATCACAACAAGGAACACATTTCATAAAATAAACCCAATCTTCCACACAACACAACATACACACACACGGCTCAACCTTACAACCACACGGCCACAACAACATCATACATATTTTCATGAACTTCACCATTTTCTTGACACTACAACAACAACCAACACGCTACATAAAATATATTCATTCTTTCCATACAATATAACACATGCACGATCAAACACCATACATGCACGGCCACACTCCAACATGCAAGATTTCATGTTCTTCATTCATTTCTCCATACTACAATATATACCAAGCATTCATAACTCATAAGAGAAGATTGATTCTTACCTTTTTCCCTTCAACTTCCCACTTGACTAAGGTTGTATACTTGCAACAATAAGAGGAATTCTTGCTACACCAATGGTGCCATATTGAAGAGGACCTTCAAGTTAGTAGGAATAGTGGAAGAAAATAGTTTTCCTCCTTCACTTCACCATGACTATGGCCGAACACTTCCCTATCTCTCTTTTTTTTTTTTTTTCCAAGTCTTTCTTTCTTTCCCTAAAAAGATGACCACCATATATATATATATATAGTCTTGCAAGCATGTGAGGGGCACATGCCCCTCCCTTCATTCCTTCTTTTCTCTAGAATTTTCTTCTTTTTTCTTGAATTTTCCTCACTTTTCTTGAAAATTAATTAAGAAGACCAATTGTCTTCTCTTACAAGCTTCATCCATGCACATGCACAATTACCCTTATTAATTAAAATGTGGCACACACCACACATACTACACGGCCACATGGCCTTTTCTTGAATTTTCTTGAACTTTGTGAAATTACCATTTTACCCTTAGTCCTCCGCAATATTTTCCATGAACCCTTTTCCGAATTTTCCTTTTTTACCCTTAACCTTTCTCATTATTTCCATACTACCAACGTCCGTAAATAATGCTCATAACCTACTAATGCATTAAAATAATTTTAGAACATAGTCTTGTCCTTAACTTCTCACCATTGTCTCACAATATCCGAACGTATGAAATACGGGCTATAACAAGGCATACCGTGTTCGACGCTTGTTATACTTGTGGTCACGTGGGGCATATGATGAGAGATTGCCCGTCGATGATCGGCAGAGCTAGGACCCAGCCCACGGTGATCGCCGGCCGGCTTCGTCAATACGTCCTACGGGCGGGTTCCCATTCCCGGCAGCCGAGGTAGAGGCCGAGGGGAGTATCTACTGTGTGCCACACGCCCCCGCTTGTATGCTTTAGCCGGACGGAAGATCGTGAGTCATCCCCGTACGTGGTTACGTGGTACATTGTTCGTGTTTTCTCATGACGTGTATGCATTGATAGATCCGGCTCCACATTATCTTATATTTCCCCCTATGTTGCTAATCGTATCAAAGCGAAACCGGAGCCAATTAAGCCTTTTGAGGTATCTACTCCGGTTGGTGATCCCGTAATAGCTAAACAGGTGCATAGAGATTGTATAATTGTGATATGCGATCGCCAAACCAAAGCTGATTTAGTTGAGCTAGAAATGCTAGACTTCGATGTTATAATGGGTATGGATTAGTTGGCCTCATGCTATGCTAATGTTGATTGCCGAATGAAATTAGTTCGATTCCAATTTTCGGGAGAGCTCGTGCTCGAATGGAAAGGTAATACGGCAACTCTGAGAGGTAGGTTTATTTCCTACCTTAAGACAAGAAAGATGATAGCTAAGGGCTATATTTATCATTTAGTTCGAGTTCATGACACCGAGGCAACATCGCCAACTTTTCAATCCGTTCCGGTAGTGAATGAGTTCCCGAATGTATTCCTAGATGAACTTCCAGGCCTTCCTCCAGAAAGGGAGATTGACTTCGCCACGATGTGTCAGGATACCGAGCCTATTTCTATTCCTCCTTATCGAATGGCTCCGATAGAATTAAAGGAATTAAAGGCTCAGTTGAAAGATTTGCTCGAAAAGGGGTTCATTAGACCCAATTCATCACCGTGGGGAGCGCCAGTTTTATTTGTGAAAAAGAAAGATGGCTCCCTACGGATGTGTATCGATTATAGACAGCTGAATAAGGTGACGATAAAGAACAAGTATCCTCTTCCAAGAATTGATGATTTATTTGATCAACTAAAGGGTGCCAAGTGGTTTTCCAAAATAGATTTGAGGTCGGGCTATCATCAAGTGAGAGTCAGAGAAGAAGATATCCCTAAGACAGCATTCAGAATGAGATATGGCCATTATGAATTCCGAGTGATGTCGTTTGGGCTGACTAATGCTCCGGCAGTGTTTATGAATTTAATGAATAATGTATTCAGACCTCTCTTAGATCTGTTCGTGATAGTATTCATTGATGATATTTTAGTGTATTCTCGCACGTAATCGAGAATATGTGGATCATCTACGCATTGTCCTTGGAATTCTCCGTACTCGGGAGTTGTATGCAAAATTTTCAAAGTGCGAGTTCTGGCTAAATTCGGTGACATTCTTGGGCCATGTTATTTCAAATGATGGCATTCGAGTTGATACTCAGAAAATTGAAGCTGTGAAGACTTGGCCAAGGCCTACGACGCCTACAGAAGTTCGTAGTTTTCTGGGTTTGGCAGGTTATTATAGAAGATTCGTAGAGGGCTTTTCATCTATTTCAGCCCCATTGACGAAGTTAACCCAGAAGTCAGCAAAATTTCAGTGGAATGACGCTTGTGAGCGTAGCTTCCAAGAGTTGAAGGACAGATTAAACTCAGCTCCAGTTTTAACACTCCGAGAAGGGTCGGATGGCTATGTTATGTATTGTGATTCTTCCGGCGTGGGGCTAGGATGTGTATTAATGCAGCATGGAAAAGTCATTGCTTATGCTTCAAGATAACTACGAAAACATGAAAAGAATTACCCAACTCGCGATCTTGAATTGGTCGTACAGCTTATTCATGCCTTGAAAATGTGGAGACATTATTTGTATGGCGTGCATGTCGATATCTATACATAAGAGCCTCCAATATATTTTCAAACAGAAGGAGTTAAACCCCGCGCGCGCGGTGGTTAGAACTACTGAAAGATTATGATGTGGATATCTTATACCACCTCGGAAAGGCAAATGTAGTAGCGGATACGCTTAGTCGCCGATCTATGGGTAGCCTATGTGAAGTACCTTTGGAGAAGAAAGGAAGGATTCATGAGCTCCATCAACTAGCCAACCTTGGATTGCGCATAATTGATTCAGGCGATGCAGGAGTCAGTGTTAACAATCCCACAGTTTCGTCCTTGGATGCAGAAATAAAAGAGCGCCAATACAAGGATCCCAAATTGAAGTATTATAAAGGTGTGAAGTTTCCAAAAGAAAAGTCACCATTCGAAGTTTCAGTAGATGGGGTTCTCAGGTACCAGAATAGGTTATGTGTTCCGGATGTAGCAGAATTACGCCGCCGGATTTTAGAAGAAGCTCATTACTCCCGGTATTCTATCCATCCAGGAGCGACAAAAATGTATCATGATCTTAAATTGATGTATTGGTGGGATGGCATGAAAAGAGACATAGCCGAATTTGTAGCCAAATGTCCGAATTGCCAGCAAGTAAAGGTAGAACATCAAAAGCCAGGAGGATTATTGCAAGCAATGGAAATTCCTATGTGGAAATGGGAAGTGATTAACAAGGATTTTATTGTAGGATTGCCCCGCTCTCGAGGCAAGTATGATTCTATATGGGTGATTGTGGATAGATTGACGAAAGCAGCCCATTTTCTCCCAGTCAGAACTACATATTCAGCTGAAGATTATGCAAGGTTATATCTTAAGGAGATTGTGAGGCTTCACGGTATTCCAATATCTATCATCACCGACAGAGGAGCACAGTTTACAGCAAATTCTGAAAATCCTTTCAAGAAGGTCTAGGTACCCAAGTAAGGCTTAGTACGACATTTCATCCGCAAACTGACGGACAAGCCGAGCGTACTATACAGACCTTGGAGGATATGCTAAGGGCATGTGTTTAGATTTTGGTGGTAGTTGGGATGACCACTTACCCCTAATCGAATTTGCCTATAACAATAGCTATCATTCCGGATCCAAATGGCTCCGTATGAAGCTTTATATGGAAGGAAATGTAGATCTCCAATTGGATGGTTTGATGTCGGAGAAGTGCAATTAATAGGCCCCGAGTTGATTCAACAAGCTGTAGAAAAAGTCAAGGTGATCCGAGATCGATTATTGACAGCCCAAAGTCGCCAAAAATCTTATGCGGATAACCACCGGCGAAATTTAGAATTTCAAGTTAATGATTGGGTGTTCTTAAAAGTATCACCGATGAAAGGGGTGATGAGATTCGGTAAGAAAGGAAAGTTAAGTCCTCGATACATTGGACCCTACAAAATCATCCGCAAAGTGGGTCAAGTGGCGTATGAATTAGAATTGCCTTCAGAGCTTGAATTAGTTCATCCAGTATTCCATGTCTCAATGCTCCGCAAATGTGTGGAAGATACCACAAATATTGTGCCAATAGATGATGTTCAGATCACAGAAGAGCTAGCTTATGAAGAAGTGCCTATTGCCATACTAGAGGGGCAAGTACGAAGACTTAGAGTAAGGAAAATAGCTTGACCAAAGTCTATGGCGAAATAACAACCGGGGAAGGGATGACTTAGGAAGCGGAAGAGAAGATGAAATCCACATATCCACATTAATTTTAGCCCCTGGAAGAGACCTGTGACGAGACGCCGAAATGATAAAGTATGTTTGTTTTCTTTTATGCATATGGGTCGCGTGTGGCTTGTTTATATTGCTATTATGTTGTGGCCCTGTGAGGCAATGATATTATGGGTTGTTGTGACAGGATGGTAATGCCATATTATAGGGGAAACTCTGGCTAAATTTTTCTAGAATTCCCGATGACTTAACATTCAAGGACGAATGTTCCAAAAAGGGGGGAAGAATGTTACACCTCGAAAATTTCCCGTTAGCGTACAGTGAATAGACGAGCGAGGGGTATGATGTATACGAGGTTTAGAAAAGTAAGAAATAGTATTTTATGATCCTAATTAAGATTTCCAAAGACATTCGAGTTAAGGAAAGAAAGTTGTTAAGTAAAGCGAGTCGCAAGTCGAATGTAACGGATAAGAATTACGAGTATTAAGTTAATGATGTCTTAATGACCCTTTTGAGGAAGAGTTATAACGTCCCTTAGAATGGTATTGAAGTAAGGAAAAAGTGTTAAGAAGGTTCCATAAGGATCGGAGATCAAACAAGTCGACGAAACAACTCGGAAAAGCTTGGGAAACATACGACGACATACGGCCGTATAAAATCTACGGACCGTATGTCCAGCCGTAGATCCAGCCCAAGATGACATATTCTACTGGACCAAATATAAGGTCCAACATTGTCACGACCCAACCCCGTAGGCCCTGACTAGTGCCCGAGCTGGGCAACCAAACAGATTCACTAAGCAAATCGCATACAGATAACTTATACATATACAAATATCAGACGCTGTCTCAAACTGTCGCAATCACAAATATATCACAGAAGTCGGCAAGGCTATCATATGGCGCAACGTCCCCAAGTATATACAAACGCAAGCCGACAAGGTCGCTACCACAACGGGACCGCCCAAAACATAAAACATACGGACACATCCGTACGATAGAATAGGCACAATCCACATATATGTCTACACCTCTAAACGAACAACGTAATCATATGACTGACGGGCCCCGCCGTACCCCCGAACGAATATATACATATGCAACGGAAGAGTATATACCAAATATAGGCTCCAAAACAAAGGGAGCACTCCAAACAAAGAATAGGTGTCCTAGGGCCGGCGGATCACCGAAACGGGCGTCCGTACCTCGCAGTATGAAACGCGGCCTCGAAGAAAAGGGGGGTCGATGCGAATACGTGGCCGAGTATGCAAAGCAAGAAATACAAGAAAAACGGTAATCATAATCGAAACGTAAGTACAGAAAATAAGTACAATATCCAAAATATCAAAATGTTTACTTTTAAAACACAAGTCATGCATAGGGCTCAGGAAATATGGTCGCCCATCCGTCATTGGCGCCATAACACATCATACTCCAGAAGATTTCATACCTCCGAAACCCGACAAATCACATAACACATCATAATGCCATAACATGTCATAACACCAAATATACACGGTACATCTTGACCTAGCGAGGGCTCGGTGAACCGGACACATCATACTCCGGAATATAACATAGTGCGCACGATAACATAACCGGCCCGGACTCGTGAAAGATACAATGATGCACGAGCGAGTCATGAGTAACCATATGCATAAAAATCATCATTATAGACTTAATAAATAAGTGAGTAATCAACACTCGGGGGTCGGGTGATAGTTGTATTAAGTTCTGTCACAAAGTCGTTGGAACTATACAAAAGGAAAGTCGCGGGACCCACGGACGAGCATCAACCCAATCCGAGCCCGCCTATGGAAGTTATAGTCATTATATGCTACAGAACCTCCTACGAGCATATCGAGGCGATCCGGTTCTGTCTACGAAAGTTACGGCCATTATTAGACGTAGAATCCTTTAAAGACAAAATCTTTATGCAAAATTTGAAATCCAATCTTACCAAAGACATAAAGATCATAATATTACTACATTAAGAATGCCGACGTTAAGAGGTGAATAAAAATCGTAGACATGCTCGGATCGTGAGAGTGGAGTTTCCTCGAGGCTCGTGTCATGGCCTATTTACCAAACCCAAAACATG
>NW_026718634.1:0-12875 GCF_029784015.1 Lycium ferocissimum | reverse complement strand
CCGGAGTGCCGCCAAGCCGCCGTGTGTATGCGTGTTCCGTCATCTCGTTGAGACTTTGCGCACAGCAGTGGGTTCCGGATGTCGCCGTAGGCGGCTCACCGGCCGTCATGTCATTTGTATTATGTCATAAATTCCGCATGATTACAAATTTCGTTGATTTGTACATTACAAAGATATTTCCGTAATTATTTACCGTATTTGTCATTTTGTCCGATTAAGAGTCCGAAAGTTATGTACGTAATAAGAGTCGGTCGCTCGCCCGAACGTGGGGTCGGGTGCCCATCACGCCCTAGCAAAATCAGGGCGTGACAGATACAAGCCGAGTAAAGGAGGATTATAAGATGATTTAAGCAAGATGGTTACTAAAAGAGGGTGAATTTATACTTTAAATTTTTTTCAGAATTATATTAGCTGATGATAGTTAAAGCAGGGGACGGCTATTAGCAACTCAGAGACGACAGAAACCATATGACGACAATGGGTGTCGACACTTAGAATCTCAGATTGGCGAGTGAGTATGCTTAAAGATATCACCCATGAAAGGTGTAATAAGATTCGACAAGGAGGGGAAGTTTAACTCGAGATATATATTGGACCTTATTACAATGTTCGCAAGGTAAGGAGGTTACAGTACTAAAGACGTGGCTTTGGTTAAGATATTGTGGCGAATAATAACGGAAGGAGATGACTTGAGAAGTCAAGAGAAAATGAAGGAGAAATGTAATCAGTAGATGGGACTGCATACTATAGTAATAAAGGAAACCCCCTCCCCCCTCCCCCCCCCGAGATCCTTATGAGACTTTATGAGATTAGTTGAACATTCGAGGACGAATGTTCTAAAGGGGGAAGGATGTTATATCCCGTATTTCGTACATCGGGACAATCCGAGTTAACCATGATAAGTTAAGGACAAGGCTATTCCGGAGGCGAAGTAGAGACTTTTAACTACGACTTTGTTTTAAGACATAAGTTGCTTATGATTTTAATGGCATGGAATATTAAGGAAAAATTTGGGGTTAAAAGTGAATATTGGAAAGTTAAAATCCATGAAATAAAAATGGCCAAGTGGCCGGCCACATGGGTGTGGGCCATGGGCCATATGGATGTTTTATATATGTGGTTAGAAGATGACTAATTAAATCATCTTCATCATTCTCACCCTTAGAAAACTCAAGAAGCTTGGAGGGAAAAGAAAGAAGGCCATTCGGCCATGGTGGTCAAAAAAAATTGAAGCCCAAAAATAGTGATCAAAAAAAATATTTTCTTCTAGTATTCCAACCATTTGGAAGGTCCTTATTAACGTGCTTAAAAATTGACAATCATGTTGTTGCTTCATAATTTAAACTCACGTTGACAGTATTATATTTCGTATTTTTGTACGTCGGATTATTCGCAAGCCGAGGTGGGGCCCACACATTGAGATTTTTTTGGGACATGCGACAATTTATATGAATCACATATGTGAAGTTAAACATAACTCAAGAAGGACCCTTGAGCCAAATCAAAGTGGAAGTCCTCCAAACAAATATTTTTAAGTAATGTTTTCGGGTGATCTGACTTCGAGGGGCATCAACGGTATTATGAGTTTGGAATTTGGAAAAACACCAAAGATAGAAGTTGTAGATAATTGAATTATCTTTCCAAACATAGGTCGTGGCCCCACAGGTGACATCGGGATAAGGAGATATGGGTGTTTTAAAACGGAAAGGTCAGTGGGCTAGGCCCAAACCGGGCCCAATCGGGTTAGGCCCATGACCCATGCCTATTTAAGTGAAATTTCAGCCCTTTCCTCTCATTTTTCAGACCAAGAACACCAGAAAATTCTGGAAAGAGAGAGAGAGAGAAGAGCCTTGGAGAGAAGAAAAACCAATTTTGACCGAATTCTGAGCCCCGAATTCCGAAGCCCATGAAGAGAAAAGTGTTGTACGCTGCGTTGTCTTCAATTTGAGCTAAAAATCAACCAAGGAGAAGAGTGATAAAGTGGGGGCTGCATGCTTAAGGTATGAATACGGTTACTTTTCATTGTTAACGAGTTTATTTAGAATTTTAACGGATTAGCACGGAGGGAATAGCCCTCGATAAATTCGTTTGTTGGTGTTGTGAATTATGGAAGGAGATTTGAGGAGAATTTTGGATGAAAATAAATGTATTTAACTTGTAAAATGTGAAGGCTATTGTTATTGATGTTGTTCATATGAATTCCGACTCCTTTACGAAATAAAATTATTATATAGTTATATCGCAAATTTGGTTGGTTGAGAAATTTAAAAACATTAATGCGGGCTGTTTTATGGCATACGTCGGTATTGGAAATGATGTTAATACTATTGGTATTGTTGTTGATGTTGTTGGTTACCGAATTGAGAATTCGGGCTAGGCATATAAACGGGAAATGCTGCCCAAATTTCTCGTAGAATTAAGTGCCACCGGGATTGAATTCTAAGTGCCCGTAGCTAATGTTAGTATTTAATGATGTTGTTGTAGATTTTGGGAAGCCGAGACTTAGTTTGGATTAGCTTAGGGAGCGGACAAGGTATGTAAAGCTTACTCCTTCCTTCTTTTGGCATGTCTTAGACGTAAGTAAGATATGACATGATATGTGCCTTGGGATTAACTCCATTCTTAAGTTCCGAGCATGTTTACGATTCTTATTTGCTTCTTAATGTTGGCATTCTTAATGTAGTAGAATTATGGACCATACGTCTTTTGTATGATTGGATTTCAAATGTTGTAAAAGAGTTTTGCTCCAAAAGGATTTTTATGTTGAAAAATGTCCGTAACTTTCTTAGACGGAACCGGATTGCTTTGATATGTCCGCAAATAATCCTATAACGTCTAATGACTCTAACTTTCATGGGCGGGCCCGGATTGGTTGATGCATATCCGTGGTCCCCGAGATTTTCTTTTGTATAGTCCTAACGACTTTTTTTTTTTAAAGAACTTAACATGATTACTGTTTTAACTCTCGAGCGTCGACTACTTACGTATCCATTGAGTCTGTGATGATGATTTATGTACATATGGTTTCTCACTACTCTGCTCGTGCAAAGCTCAATATGTCTATCACCGAGTCCCGGGCCGGGTACGTATTCGTGCACGCTCTCCACCGCATTATTCACCGAGTCCCTCACTAGAGGGCCGGCACGGTATATATATATGATGATATGATGATGTGATTACATGATGATGTGATGATGCGGGGACGGCGGCCAGGATGGCATATGATGATTCTATTCACCGAGTCCCTCACTAGAGGGCCGGGTACGGTGTGTGTATATATATATATATATATATATATATGATGACATGATGCATATAATGAAATGATGCTATGATGATTACTTCACCGAGTCCTCACTGTAGGGCGGTGGTATATATATATATATATATATATGTACATGTATATGATGATTTTACTTACCGCGTCCCTCACTAGAGGGTCGGGGCACGTTATATCTATGCATATGTACAAGATGATTTTCTAATTATGTTTCTCAGTTTCATAATGAATTTGATATGACATTGACACGCATGATTTATGTTTCAAGGCAAACCTCATGATTTTCCTATACTTCTTATCTCGGTATGATTAATATCGTGTTTCATGCTTTTGCTCGATACATATTCGTACCGACCCCCTTTCTTCGGGGGTCGCGTTTCATGCCACGTGTGTGTATGCGGATGAGTAGAGATGTTCCGGCTCGATTGGCGAGCCCCATTTCTTCCTAGAGTGCTTTACCGAGTCGAGTATCTCGTGTTGTGGTATCTTGGGTTAATTTAGAGACTTTGCAGACAGAGTCGAGTGTATGATATGTCAGTTTTGTAAACAGCTATGTAAGCCGATGTGTCATTATGCATTTTGTTGCAAATTTCATATGTTTACCGATTTTACATGATTTGAGATAGATGAATAGTATGTTGTTCTTGAAAAACTTTCTTTATGCATTCCTTTCATGATATAAGGGCCCAGTAAGATTATGTGTATCACAAGAATCAGCGGGTTCGCTCAGCCCTAAGTAAGGGTCGGGTGCCCATCATGCCCTATCGGAAATTAGGGTGTGACAGCAAGGTCTCTCCAGCTGGCACACTGCTCGAGGTGACTCCCGCAATCCCATAAGGGAGGTTCAGCATAAGAGAGTTCCTAATGGCTTTGTCCATCTGCTGCTCCTCTATACTCGGACCCCTCAGGCGAGTCCTCCCTCGCAACTCATCTTCCTCATTATCCTCCTCCATCACTCTTTTCTTCTTTTCCTGAACACCAATTGCTAGAGCGGCAGTATGAACTCCCTGAATATCAAGTAACTGTATCACTGGAAGCACGTACTCTTCTACCTCAGTCCTGGCGAGAGGTGGCATCATCCCTACACTCAGATCACGGGCCTATAAAATCAGTACTACAGCCTTCAGTTACTCCAACTCCACCCGCAATGCATCAATAGAAGTACTCGGCTGAGACAACTCCAAAGCTGCGAGCCTCGTCTCAAAGCTATCCAAGCAAACCGTGGTTTGCCTCGGTCTCATCATGACAGTCGTAACTCTCTGATTTACAAACTCATCCAGCTACCTAACTATAACTTTGGACTGCTCATCTGCTGTCGCTGCCTGCTTTGCAAATTTCCTGAAGTTCTCGAGTGAAAAGCATATAGGTCCACAACTCTGGTTGCTCCCTGTGACGGGGCAGTGGGCCTCCGTGGCTGTGGCATAGCAGTCTGTGGTTGTGGAGCTACAGCCTATAGCTATGAAGCTGGAGTCTGAGTCGCTGGTGCATCTGTGTGTGCAGGCTCAGGATCTGTAGTCTGAATAGGCTTAAAAATTTAGGCAGTAGCGGCGGGTAACACCTTAGTAGTATCACCGGTGGCCCCTAAAGACTGAATATCCTGAGGCTCAGGCAAACCCCCAAAAAATACTGGGAAACCATTCTCCGCACCTTGGCCCTCTCTAATTGCCTCATCTCTGCTCTTCTTCACCGAGTACATATGCGAGGCTGTAATCTCGTGATCAATATCTGGTAGAATAAGGACATGTGCCCTCTGAATGAGCTCAGCAATCAAACACGGATATATCAATGAAGTAATGGACTATGAGGCTCTCAGCTGAATCTCATCGGCAGCCAACCGCCCGAAATTAATCGGGTATCTAGTCATTAATGTAGCCAAGATGATGGATCTGCCAATAATGATTGTTGGTCTGAGTAGGAAGGAGCCACAACTGTAGCTCACTCCACCAGAACTTGGCATCAAGTGTCAACCAGCGCTTCTTTATCCGTTGGGACATGTTAGTAGTCTCTGCCCTCTGGGTTGGTCGTCCAATCACTGCTGCCACCCAATCTCGGACTGTCAGCTCATCCCTTCTGTCAAGTTTTTCATCCAACTCATTTGTCTATCTAAGAGCAGTATAGTCATTATCGAAATACACCCTATTGATTTCCTCAGCGGAGATATCAACTTTCACTCCTTTCACCTCGACCTCTGTCAATGGGTTAATCTGAATCAGCCTCTGTTGCTGTTTTCTTACTTTGTTAATCAAGGTTCCATACGCAGCATATAAGTCTTGCACCAACACTGGATGGTACTCCCCGGGAGCATTATCTATGAAGCCCAGATGATAGTGCTCAATGGCGCCTCTAGTGCGGGGGAGGATCTCTAGAACCTCAAAACTGATACGCCTCTCCTCATGGACGGTTTTATTCTCGTTCCGCCTGGTACTATTTTTCAATGTAATCCCAGCCTTAAACAACTCCTTAGCACCCTCGACTATGAACCGATGTCAATCATCTTCCAAATTTCTGGTTCTAACCTCTTGAGATGTAGTGGCATCATCACCCTCAACTGGAGGTGAACTCTGCTGTGTCGGGGATCCGATGGGTGACTATGAGGCCTGTAAATCACCCTCTGTAGCGTCTCCTGAAGCAGCCTCTGAACCGTCCTCTGCATCTTCGTTACTTGATCTGGATGAAGAAGATCCCTCCTCTTCAGACTGGAAGGAACCGGAAGGTGAACGAGATGGCACTGTGACCTACCTGTTCCAAACGGGAACGGCCGCCCTATTCTTCCTTACTGGCATAACCTCAGGCTCATCATTCGAAGGTTCATCTCTCAAAGTGGGTTGACTACTGGGCCTCCTTCTACCCGTTTCTCTCTGTGTTTGCCTTTAATCACACCCTCGTGTAGTTATCATCTTGGGTGGAGCCATATCTGTAAGCAAAAACCAATTTCTAGTTAATCCATACAATATTTGATCAAACAAGGGTGTTTCAGTGCATTCTGTCTGTGTTCAAAAAAATTATTCTGCAGACCGTCGATGTACATCAACGGACCGTCAAACATGTCGATGGACCATCGAGCAGATTGACGATACCATCTTTGTACAAAGACAGTTCGTCGACCTACTAACGGTACCGTCAATCATGTTTACAGCCCAATGATTGGTACACAAACTCTACAAGTTGATTGCAGTTCAAAAATATTCAAGCATCACAGACTAATTGTTCATTTATGCACAAATTTTTCGGGGTAAGGGGCTTTTAGGTTACTCAGATTTCACCCACACATTGTCGGTTTTTTTTTTTTTTTTTTCGAGTATAACAATGTCAAACCCAAGTTATCAATCAAAATACCCTCCAACCCATTGGAGATACTCAGACTTCACTCTATTTATCCATCAATATCATGTAATCGCTTTTTCGAACCGTTGGCGGGCATAATGAATCGACATGAATATGGATCAAAATGCCCGCCGACTTAGTTGGAGGTATGATACTCTCATCCCCGAGTCTTATTAACAATAAACATACCTAATTCCCCACCCCCAACCAATAATTTCAAACAATTCCACCTACGAGCATGAATTTCAGCCAACAATTTCAAACCCTAGGTCATGATTTCTACCCTTTATGCTCAACATTGTATTTGAATTCCCCGGTCTAATTAGTATGCCCCCAACATAGTTCATAACATGGTAGACACAATCCTCGTTCCATCATATGTGAATTTCTTCACTTTAGGAACCCCAGCTGTGTCTTTTCGAGTTCCAGACCAAATTTAGAAAAACAAAAACAAAGGAAAGGGGCGCTACACAGATGCATACCTGATTTGTCAAGAAATTTGAGGAAAAAAAACTTGAAAAGTTGAGTAAAAATCAGAGAGAGTCTTCATAAAAAAAATCTTCGAGCAGAGGGTTTAAGTTTTTAGAAGTGAAGAGGTTGGGAGTTTTATGAGGGATTGTGGGTGTTACTGGGTGTAAAGGAGAATTTGTTACACCCCGTAGTTCTGTATGTTGAAATCCGAAAGCGTTGGTTGCTTCAAATATGGACTTTGGAGTTGCCTTTAAGGGTATTTATGATTGCATGCGTTTATCCTATGGGTATGAAGGTTTAGTTCATATAATAAGCTATGGGAAGATTGGAGAGTAAGTGAATTAAGGAGAACCAAGCTTGTTGGACTTTGGAGAAAATATGAGGGGCAATTTTGACCCTACTTGAGGAGAGGAAATATTTTAGTATACGAGGAGTTTTGAGGCAAAGCAAAAGCCTAAAGTGAAGTTCACGAAGTATAGTTTCCAGCACAACAAATCGCTCCTCAATATGATACCGGAGTAAGGAGATATGGGTGTTACAAATCAGGCTGGCAGGCCAGAAAATGGTCTGCGCGAACACGCCAAGGAGTGGCACGAACATGCAGAGCACCAAGGGCCAACTCAGCACGAACGTGCTACTAGTGGGCGCGAACGCACTGAGCAATTTTTAGGTCGGTGCAACCCGAGCCTAAAATGTTATAAAAAGGGGTTACCCCCTTATTTTCTTCAAAACCACCCCTGAAAACCTCTCCAAATTTCTGGAATCTTCCACCAATTTCCACACACCAAATTTTAATGCAAATTGAGTATAATCCCCGGATTCTGGTCCAGACAGTGTATAGTTGCGATTATAAAATCGTATAGCGACGGGTTACGCTCAAAATTCAAAGTGGAAAGTGAAGATATTGCAATACTAGAGAGAGTAAGATATGAATCTCTCCTTATTAATATTAGTTTCGATTTAGTTCCTAAGGAAAAGCTATTAAATAGTCATACTACAAGTTGTTTAGTTGAGAAATTTGGAAAACATCATGTGGGATATTTTTAATGAAACATAAATGGTGTTGGTGATGATGTTGTTGGTGTTGGTGATGATGTTGTTGATGCTGTTGGTTGTTGAATTGTGATTTCGGGCTAGACATATAAACAGGGGAGATGCTGCCCGAATTTCGGTAGATTCTAAATGGAATTAAATTAAGGATTTGAGATGGCCGTATGACTTTGAGCCAAACTATAGTACGAATGGTCTATATGTAGATTTATGAGCATGGAAGGATAAACGTTGAATCACCAAGGAGACCGAAAGATATGTTAAGGCTAGTCCCTTTCTTTCTAAAGGCATGAGTCCTACGTTACGATTCCATATATGTCATCCATAACACCCTTGGTCTCGAAAAGCTAGAAGTTCATGATTCTCAAGGTTTTTGTGATATTAAAGACAAGATGTTTTCTACAAGGACCATGATGACAATGATGGCTTCTTTCTTGTGAATCCATACATATCTTCCATAATGTCCTTATTTCCAAAAGCTAAAGATTCATGATTCTTAAAGTTTCTTATGACGCTAAAGAAGATTATGTTTTCATGATGGAAATGATAATGATGATGATGATCCCGTTCCGAGAAGTCTCAAACTTTACGATTTTAAATGCTATGATGAGATTGTTGACCTTATTTCATGATTTCCTTGATTTTATTCATTGTTATTGATCTCACCTTATAATCATTGTTCCTTCAAGGTGAGATATAGCGCTGATGATTGCTCCACAACATAATCGGAGGTTACCGACCTTCCGCCACTCTGATAGAGTCGTAGATTTTATTTGGGCTCTCATGCATGCTTATATATATATATATAGATATATCCACCTAATCAGTTGGTATATTATGACATCATCCCGGACGCGGGATATATGGGTATGGATCGGGCTGCACGTTCCTTAGCAATATAATATGTATGGATCGGGCTGCACGTTCCGTAGCAATATAATATATATGGATCGGGCTGCACGTTCTGTAGCAATATAATATATTTATGGATCGGGCTGCACGTTCCGCAACACTATTATGATATTTGTATATGAGAAATGTTTTCTTTGAAAGCTAAGCATGCATGATATCCGCCTTATGAGGCAATCAGATGTACAGGTCATCTCTTTATCTCATGTTATGTTCCATACTTCTTATTATGTTGTTATTCATACCTTACATACTCAGTACATTGTTCGTACTTACGTCCTTTCTTGTGGACTTTGCGTTCATGCCCGCTGGATTAGGTAGCCGGTGGACGATCCGGTACCCGGTGGATCTCCCCTCGGCCCATGATCGGTGCGCTCCATTGGTCCGGAGGCCGGCCTTTTTTGGTATGCTATCTTGATATGTGGATATATGGGCATGACAGGGGCTTTGTCCTGTCTTTTCTGCAGTTCATATTCCATAGAGGTCTGTAGACAATTGTATATAGAAGGAGTGTCGTGTAGCTATGTCAGCTATTATTATGTTGTACAGCATATGTAGTGGCCTAGTCGGCCTACACTGTCATCATTTACGCGTATGCCTATATATATATATATGCATGTGTATAGTTTATGAGTTTTCGAGGTAGAGTTTATTGAATAAATTTTACAGCAGATGTTATCACTCAGATATAAGTCAACAATGGGCCACCAGGTTATTCAACATATGGCAAGTACGAGTTTAGGGGTGCTTGGTCAGTAATGGTCGGGTACTCATCACGGCCCATTGGTTTGGGGTCGTGACAAAAGTGGTATCAGAGTAGTTCATCCTAGGATTATCTACAGACCGTGTCCGGTAAAGTCCTGTTTATGAGTATGAAGCCGGCCACACTTATAAACAGGTGGCTGCGGGGCATTTAGGAATCATTGACCTTTCTTTCTATCTTAGATCGTGCGTTAGAGCTAGAGTCTTGGAAAGATCGTTTCTGACTCTCTTTTCCTGTAGGTAGGTGCAGCCTGATAAGAGATGAAGAGATCGGCTTCAGATAGTAAGGGTGCCAAGAAGGCCTCCAAGGTGGATTCGGGACCACAAATCCCCGGACCGAGTAGGAGGAGTCCTAGCTATTCTATTCAGACGGACCCTTTCGAGGACATCGAGACGATCCCCCCAGAGTTCGTGATTTCCAAGGAGGAGGACTCGTCGAAAGATAGTTATGAGACGGACCCGTCTGAGGGTTCGTATGAGACGCCGGTGGAGGAGGCTCTCGAGGCTGTACCAGAGTTGACCCCTCCAGCTTCTCCTATGGTGGAGCACTATATTAGGGCAACTATGCTTGTGAGTGTTACCGATTATTCTAGCCCTTTATCTTAGCCTTCGGTAAATCAGGAGTCGCCAGGATATTCATACCCCTCGGATTTGGATGGGGGAGATGAGGAGGGCCAGACCAGTAGATGGCGAGAGGACGATGAGGAGGATACTTCACTTTATAGCCCTCGAGATCAAGAACGGGACAGGCTGGCTACAGGTATATACGTATTTTATTGAAATATTTTTTTCATATGTGTACGATTATTGCAGGATTTCATTAATAGTTGACAAATGGGAGTTTTAGAGAAACCAATAACTAAAGTACTTATAGGTAATTGCGACTAAGATGTTTTTGGCCACCACTAGAAATCTTAAAATTAGGTATAGGACACAGTCGTGTGTGTTGATTGATGGTTGTTATTGGGAGTTCCGAAGGCTAAACCAGCATTTGCTCGGTCAGTAGAGTAAGGGACCTTTCCAATCCGGAGGGAGATGCATTATTGGAATTTTATTGGGATCCGCTAGAACTTCAACTTGTTTTAGGTCATGTGATAAAGGCCACGCAGCAGGATGGATGTGATCATACTAGCACTAACGCATCGGATCCCATCAGAACTTCGAAGTTAAGCATGCTTGGGCGAGAGTAGTACTAGGATGGGTGACCCCCTAGGAAGTGTGCTAAGAAGTCCTATAGATTCAGACATAAGTGAAGGATGAGGAACTAGAATAGCTTGAGGGAAATTAGAAGCGTGTAAAATTCACGATTGGAAAATCTAAATAATTGCGAGAGATAAGGTAGACCGGCTTGGCAAAGAGAGAGAAGACATATTACAGCTACAGAATTAGGACGAGTTTAAACAGTATTGGGGGATACTTTGTAAGTAAGGAGTTAGTAAAGGTATACACGATATTTTATGTGTGGTTACGTTAACTAGTATGTGTGTCCCAATAATTAACGTTGCGATATGCAAAAGGTATTGATGGAATAGGGAATTGAAGTTCAAGCGACAAGTGCTATAGGGCAAGTTAACATTATTTTCTCTAAGGGATAGAGTTGGACAAGCTTGATGCAATAACATCAGGGAAAAGAAGAAAGTGAGTATACAAGAGTAAGAAGATTAGGATGCCCTAAAAAAAAGAAAAAAAAGAAAAGTGTGAGCAAGGGGAGTATGTTGCTAACGAGGGTCAAGTAAAGCTTCCGAGAGAGAGAGTTTAGGATGACGGTGGAGGTAGAGAACCGTTTTGATGAATTTCAAAAGTAAGAATTCGGAAAAAAAAAATAGATTATGATAGTGTGTGACGAAAGGACAAATGTATAGGGCCCGAAAACAGATTTCGATAAGTGAGACTGGAGGGTAGTGACAATGAACAGGGATGCTGTTACACCTTGGAAATTTCCCGCTAGCGTACAGTGAGTAGACTAACGAAGGGTACGAAGTATACGGTGTTTTGATAAGTAAGAAATAGCCTTTAATGGTCCTAATTAATATTTCCAAAGACATTGGAAGTAGGAGACGAAAGTTGCTAAGGAAAGCGAGTCATAAGTTGTGTGTCGGGCGAGAATTACGAGTATCGAGTTAATGACGTTCTAATGATGCTTTGGGAAAGAGTTATAACGCCCCTTATAATGTTAATGAGGTGTTAAATAAGTGTCAAGAAGGTTCCATAAGGATTGGAGATCAACGAGACGCGGGAACAACTTCGGAGAAACAGTGGATTACACGGCCACTTCCACGGACCGTGTTGTCACACCCCGATCTTGCTAGGGTGTGATGGGCACCCGACCCCGTATTCGGAGCCGAGCGAACCCGCTGACTCTTATTGCACATATGAACTACGCCGTTTTTTTTTTTTGACAAGCATTAACATACATAGTACAATTATGAACATAAACTAGTAAGCTTTACGATCCTACTATACAGCGACGGGGACAATCAGGAGTACCATTAGCTACTGTACATATCTGTCTACGAGCCTCTAAACATAGTATACATATACATAGATATACATAGCCGAAGGAGTCTTTGCGGGCCGAATATATACACAAAAGTAGTACTAAACGGGGCTCCGAAACCAACCGGAGCGCTCGCAAAATGCTTTGAAAGAACTCCTAGGGATCAACTCGGCTATACGCGGCGACAACGCGGCATGAGACGCAGCGCCCACATGAAGGGGCATCAGTACAAATAGTGTACCGAGTATGTAAGACATAGAAAATAACATAAACAAGAGCATCGATTATAAGTAACAATATCGAGGGGTCATGGATATATATATGCGAGATAAGAATGTAACATTGTGCATAGGAACGCCCTTTTCGGGCCGGATATCATGCATGCTTATTTTCCTTTTTTGGAAACAAAACATTTCCTTTCATAGGCATAGAAAATAGAATTTATATCATATCATAATGTATCTAGCATAGCATGTATATCTGGTATCATGCATGCTAGTATATCATAGTATCTAGCCAAAAAGATATCATGTATCATAGATAGATAGATATCATAGTTCATGCTAGCATGTAAATATCAAA